>NC_135542.1:32310458-32464537 GCF_045843805.1 Urocitellus parryii | reverse complement strand
CTGAATGGGGGGTGGCACGGAGCTGAGAGCACCACCTGGTGGACGCACCCTGGGGGGAAGCGGGCTCATCCCTCAGGAGAGCAGAGGATGGCTCCCTGGTGTCCAGTGGGGAAGTCAGGGGTCCACAGGAAGCTCCGAGTGTGGGGCCAGGCCTGCGACGCCTGGGCTAGAGATGAGGATCACAAAGCAGCTGAGCCCACAGAGCCGAGCCCACCGCAGAACTGGGCTGGCTCCTGCTGAGGCTGAGGGCGCAGCAGCCAGGGGCAGCAGGAACTGGAGACAGGCAAGAGCCACAGCCTGCGGGGAGCGGAGGCTCTGTCCTGGAGCTGCTCATGGCCAGGCATGGCCATCCTAACCACAGCAGTGATCGCAGGGACTGTGATGGAGGGTGTGAGGGACGGGGCAGGCTGAGGGTTGGCAGCTATGGGCAGGAGCCTCTTCCTGTGAGTTCTGTCCTGGAGGACAGGAGGCTGGGCCACGCTGCAGGCAGAGGCAGTTTTCTGCAAGGTTTGCCTGCATTTTCTTTTTTAGGAGAAGTTACATAGCCTATGAGCACGGTTGGGAAGACGGAGGAGACAGAGACGTTGGGGTGGGGGAGCCCAGGGCAGGCAGGGGATGGCAGCCTTGGCCTGGGAGGAGGCAGCCAGGTGGACTCCGCAGGGGACTGGCAGGGTGTCCGCTGAGAGCAGAGAACAGAAGCCAGACGGAGCTCTGGAGGCCAAGCAGGAAGGTGAGGGTGCCAGCTGAGGAAGGGCACCTGTCTTGAGACCCCAGCAAGGATCTGGTCACAGTGTCACTGTGGCTCTGGCTGAAGAGGATGAAGGATCAGGGGAAGCCTGGAGCAGGAGGAGAGAATGACCTTGAGCCCACAGGAGCCTGACTGAGGATGAGAGGTGGCCCACGGCTGGGGCCCGGAGCGGCGGGGTCCCCTTCTCCTGCAGAGGGAGGAGCAGCCATCTGGAAGTAGGTGCTGTCCTCAGCCACGTGTCTAGAGCCACGGCCCAGGAGGGGAGGGGCCGACGTTGGCTGCAGGGGTAGTGTGGCGGGGGCCAGGGCTAGGGACCAAGGACTTGGAAGGAGAAAGTGTCGGCAAGTGATCTGGGCGAGGGGTGTCTGGCCCTGGCAATGGGAGACTCGCTCCAGGGGACATGTGGACAGCTGTGAGGCCAGGGGCTGGCCAGGCCAGGACTCACCACATTCAGTGTGTCCTGTGAGTTTGAAAGTGTAAGAGAAGAGAGCGTTCCACCCTCTGAATCCCTCTGAACGTAGACATCTCTCTCTGAAGTCCTATCTATTCCACCAAGTGATAGAACTCTAGAGGTAAAGACCTACAATGTGTCCCCCAGATCCCTGGGCAGGAAGCCTGGCCTGTGGGACCACTGGAGACGGGCGTTAAGAGGGCAGCTTGTGTGTAAGGAGGCCGAGGCCGGGGCCCTGGGCCTGGGGCCTTGTCAGATGAGGAAATACCAGGGCTGTCTGTCCCACCAGGACGCATGAGGGTGGCATCTGGAGGCAGGCAGTGGCCCTCCCTGGGCTCAGGTGGCTGGGAAGCCCCTTCTGAGATGTTCATCTCCAGAACTGGGAGGAAAGGCACGACTGTGGGCCCAGCGCCAGCCTGGGGCCCAGGGCAGTCAGGGAGGGCAGGCAGGGTACGCTGTGGCCACAGCCCCCACAGATGAGGACCCCCGAGCACCAGCCCCAGCAGGTCCGGGGCCTTGTCTTCAGACACTGCTCCCGTCCTCTCTGGGGATACTCAGACAACGGCACCTGCAGAGGGGAGCCGAGCCCGAGGGACGGCTTCCCAGGGCTGAGGTCGGGTGGGGCTCCCTGTGTGGACCTGTGTCCCTTCGAGGAGTTGTCTTGGTCGGAGTAGCAATGGCAGGAGGCCTTGGGCTGTCCTCGGGGGCACTCTGGTCCCTGAGTCCAGACTGAAACACCCACAAACTCAGCTCTGGGCTCACTGTGGCCTGGCACAGACCCTGCACTAGAATAAAGCACAAAGGTCAGCTGCTGTGCTGCAGAATCCTGCTGTGAAACTTGATGCCTTGGGGAGACACACACCTGCACATGCAGACATGGGAACTGGAAAAAGCTGGGAACCAACCCCCACATTGCACCACAAACGGGATCTGCTTTCCACCAAAGCTGTCATCCCCCATGGGCAGAAAGGGTACCCCAGCTCTGCATCTCCATGACCCCAGCTCTGTATGCTCCATGGGGAGAGGAAGAGCACCCCAGCTGTGCATCTCCATGACCTCCTCATTTGGGGAGAGGAGGGCACCCCAGCTGTGTCTCCATGACCTCCTCCATGGGGAGAGGAAGGGCACCCCAGCTGTGTGTCTCCATGACCTCCTCCATGGGGAGAGGAAGGGCAGGCCCAGCTGTGTGTCTCCATGACCTCCTCCATGGGGAGAGGAAGGACACCCCAGCTGTGTGTCTCCAATGACCTCCTCCATGGGGAGAGGAAGGGTACCCCAGCTGTGTGTCTCCATGACCTCCTCCATGGGGAGAGGAAGGACACCCCAGCTGTGCTTCTCCATGACCTCCTCCATGGGGAGAGGGAGGGCACCCCAGCTGTGTGTCTCCATGACCTCCTCCATGGGGAGAGGATGGGCACCCCAGCTGTGCATCTCCATGACCTCCTCCATGGGGAGAGGAAGGGCACCCCAGCTGTGCATCTCCATGACCTCCTCCATGGGGAGAGGAAGAGCACCCCAGCTGTGCATCTCCATGACCTCCTCCATGGGGAGAGGAAAGGGCACCCCAGCTGTGCATCTCCATGACCTCCTCCATGGGGAGAGGAAGAGCACCCCAGCTGTGCATCTCCATGACCTCCTCCATGGGGAGAGGAAGGGCACCCCAGCTGTGTGTCTCCATGACCTCCTCCATGGGGAGAGGATGGGCACCCCAGCTGTGCATCTCCATGACCTCCTCCATGGGGAGAGGAAGGACACCCCAGCTGAGCATCTCAATGACCTCCTCCATGGGGAGAGGAAGGACACCCCAGCTGTGCATCTCCATGACCTCCTCCATGGGGAGAGGAGGACACCCCAGCTGTGCATCTCCATGACCTCCTCCATGGGTAGAGAAAGGACACCCCAGCTGTGTGTCTCCATGACCTCCTCCATGGGGAGAGGAAGGACACCCCAGCTGTGTGTCTCCATGACCTCCTCCATGGGGAGAGGAAGGACACCCCAGCTGTGTGTCTCCATGACCTCCTCCATGGGGAGTGGAAGGGCAGCCCAGCTGTGCATCTCCATGACCCTCCTCCATGGAGAGAGGAAGAGCACCCCAGCTGTGCATCTCCATGACCTCCTCCATGGGGAGAGGAAGGGCACCCCAGCTGTGCATCTCCATGACCTCCTCCATGGGGAGAGGAAGGGCACCCCAGCTGTGCATCTCCATGACCTCCTCCATGGGGAGAGGAAGGGCACCCCGCTGTGTGTCTCTATGACCTCCTCCATGGGGAGAGGAAGGGCACCCCAGCTGTGCATCTCCATGACCTCCTCCATGGGGAGAGGAAGGGCACCCCAGCTGTGTGTCTCTATGACCTCCTCCATAGGGAGAGGAGGGCACCCCAGCTGTGCATCTCCATGACCTCCTCCATGGGGAGAGGAAGGGCACCCCAGCTGTGTGTCTCTATGACCTCCTCCATGGGGAGAGGAGGGCACCCCAGCTGTGTCTCCATGACCTCCTCCATGGGGAGAGGAAGGACACTCCAGCTGTGTGTCTCCATGACCTCCTCCATGGAAAGAGGAAGGACACCCCAGCTGTGCTTCTCCATGACCTCCTCCATGGGGAGAGGAAGGGCACCCCAGCTGTGCATCTCCATGACCTCCTCCATGGGGAGAGGAAGGGCACCCCAGCTGTGTGTCTCTATGACCTCCTCCATGGGGAGAGGAGGGCACCCCAGCTGTGCATCTCCATGACCTCCTCCATGGGGAGAGGAAGGACACCCCAGCTGTGCATCTCCATGACCTCCTCCATGGGGAGAGGAAGAGGGCACCCCAGCTGTGCATCTCCATGACCTCCTCCATGGGGAGAGGAAGGGCAGCCCAGCTGTGTGTCTCCATGACCTCCTCCATGGGGAGAGGAAGGGCACCCCAGCTGTGTGTCTCCATGACCTCCTCCATGGGGAGAGGAAGGGCACCCCAGCTGTGCATCTCCATGACCTCCTCCATGGGGAGAGGAAGGGCACCCCAGCTGTGCATCTCCATGACCTCCTCCATGGGGAGAGGAAGGGCAGCCAGCTGTGTGTCTCTATGACCTCCTCCATGGGGAGAGGAGGGCACCCCAGCTGTGTCTCCATGACCTCCTCCATGGGGAGAGGAAGGACACCCCAGCTGTGTGTCTCCATGACCTCCTCCATGGGGAGAGGAAGGACACCCCAGCTGTGCATCTCCATGACCTCCTCCATGGGGAGAGGAAGGGCAGCCAGCTGTGTGTCTCTATGACCTCCTCCATGGGGAGAGGAGGGCACCCCAGCTGTGTCTCCATGACCTCCTCCATGGGGAGAGGAAGGACACCCCAGCTGTGTGTCTCCATGACCTCCTCCATGGGGAGAGGAAGGACACCCCAGCTGTGCATCTCCATGACCTCCTCCATGGGGAGAGGAGGGCACCCCAGCTGTGTGTCTCTATGACCTCCTCCATGGGGAGAGGAAGGGCACCCCAGCTGTGCATCTCCATGACCTCCTCCATGGGGAGAGGAGGACACCCCAGCTGTGCATCTCCATGACCTCCTCCATGGGGAGAGGAGGGCACCCCAGCTGTGTGTCTCCATGACCTCCTCCATGGGGAGATGAAGGGCACCCCAGCTCTGTGTGTCTCCATGACCTCCTCCATGGGGAGAGGAGGGCACCCCAGCGGTGTGTCTCCATGACCTCCTCCATGGGGAGAGGAAGGGTACCCCAGCTGTGTGTCTCCATGACCTCCTCCATGGGGAGAGGAGGGCACCCCAGCTGTGTGTCTCCATGACCTCCTCCATGGGGAGAGGAAGGACACCCCAGCTGTGTGTCTCCATGACCTCCTCCATGGGAAGAGGAAGGACACCCCAGCTGTGCATCTCCATGACCTCCTCCATGGGGAGAGGAGGGCACCCCAGCGGTGTGTCTCCATGACCTCCTCCATGGGGAGAGGAAGGGCACCCCAGCTGTGCATCTCCATGACCTCCTCCATGGGGAGAGGAGGGCACCCCAGCGGTGTGTCTCCATGACCTCCTCCATGGGGAGAGGAAGGGCACCCCAGCTGTGTGTCTCCATGACCTCCTCCATGGGGAGAGGAGGGCACCCCAGCTGTGTGTCTCCATGACCTCCTCCATGGGGGAAAGGAAGGGCACCCCAGCTGTGTGTCTCCATGACCTCCTCCATGGGGAGAGGAAGGACACCCCAGCTCTGTGTCTCCATGACCTCCTCCACTGGGGAGAGGAAGGGCACCCCAGCTGTGTGTCTCCATGACATCCTCCATGGGGAGAGGGAAGGTCACCCAGCTTTGTGTCTCCATGACATCCTCCATGGGGGAGAGGAAGGTCACCCCAGCTGTGCATCTCCATGACCTCCTCCATGGGGAGAGGAGGGCACCCCAGCTGTGTGTCTCCATGACCTCCTCCATGGGGAAAGGAAGGGCACCCCAGCGGTGTGTCTCCATGACCTCCTCCATGGGGAGAGGAAGGGCACCCCAGCTGTGCATCTCCATGACCTCCTCCATGGGGAGAGGAGGGCACCCCAGCTGTGTGTCCTCCATGACCTCCTCCATGGGGAGAGGAGGGCACCCCAGCTGTGCGTCTCCATGACCTCCTCCATGGGGAGAGGAAGGGCACCCCAGCTGTGCATCTCCATGACCTCCTCCATGGGGAGAGGAAGGACACCCCAGCTGTGCGTCTCCATGACCTCCTCCATGGGGAGAGGAAGGGCACCCCAGCTGTGTCTCCATGACCTCCTCCATGGGGAGAGGAAGGGCACCCCAGCTGTGCATCTCCATGACCTCCTCCATGGGGAGAGGAAGGGCACCCCAGCTGTGCATCTCCATGACCTCCTCCATGGGGAGAGGAAGGACACCCCAGCTGTGCATCTCCATGACCTCCTCCATGGGGAGAGGAAGGACACCCCAGCTGTGCATCTCCATGACCTCCTCCATGGGGAGAGGAAGGACACCCCAGCTGTGCATCTCCATGACCTCCTCCATGGGGAGAGGAAGAGGGCACCCCAGCTGTGTGTCTCTGTGACCTCCTCCATGGGGAGAGGAAGGGCACCCAGCTGTGTGTCTCCATGACCTCCTCCATGGGGAGAGGAGGGCACCCCAGCTGTGTGTCTCCATGACCTCCTCCATGGGGAGAGGAAGGGTACCCCAGCTCTGCATCTCCATGACCCCAGCTCTGTATGCTCCATGGGGAGAGGAAGAGCACCCCAGCTGTGCATCTCCATGACCTCCTCCATGGGGAGAGGAAGGACACCCCAGCTGTGCGTCTCCATGACCTCCTCCATGGGGAGAGGAAGGACACCCCAGCTGTGTCTCCATGACCTCCTCCATGGGGAGAGGAAGAGGGCCACCCCAGCTGTGTGTCTCCATGACCTCCTCCATGGGAGAGGAAGGACACCCCAGCTTTGTGTCTCTATGACATCCTCCATGGGGAGAGGAAGGGTACCCCAGCTGTGTGTCTCCATGACCTCCTCCATGGGGAGAGGAAGGGTACCCCAGCTGTGTGTCTCCATGACCTCCTCCATGGGGAGAGGAAGGGCACCCCAGCTTTGTGTCTCTATGACATCCTCCATGGGGAGAGGAAGGTCACCCCAGCTGTGTGTCTCCATGACCTCTTCCATGGGGAGAGGAGGGCACCCCAGCGGTGTGTCTCCATGACCTCCTCCATGGGGAGAGGAAGGACACCCCAGCTGTGCATCTCCATGACCTCCTCCATGGGGAGAGGAAGGACACCCCAGCTGTGCATCTCCATGACCTCCTCCATGGGGAGAGGAAGGGCACCCCAGCTGTGCATCTCCATGACCTCCTCCATGGGGAGAGGAAGAGGGCACCCCAGCTGTGCATCTCCATGACCTCCTCCATGGGGAGAGGAAGGTCACCCCAGCTGTGTGTCTCCATGACCTCCTCCATGGGGAGAGGAAGGACACCCCAGCTGTGTGTCTCCATGACCTCCTCCATGGGGAGAGGAAGGACACCCCAGCTGTGCATCTCCATGACCTCCTCCATGGGAAGAGGAAGGGCACCCCAGCTGTGCATCTCCATGACCTCCTCCATGGGGAGAGGAAGGACACCCCAGCTGTGTGTCTCCATGACCTCCTCCATGGGGAGAGGAAGGACACTCCAGCTGTGTGTCTCCATGACCTCCTCCATGGGGAGAGGAAGGGCACCCCAGCTGTGTGTCTCTATGACCTCCTCCATGGGGAGAGGAAGGGCACCCCAGCTGTGTGTCTCCATGACCTCCTCCATGGGGAGAGGAAGGACACCCCAGCTGTGTGTCTCTATGACCTCCTCCATGGGGAGAGGAAGGGCACCCCAGCTGTGCATCTCCATGACCTCCTCCATGGGGAGAGGAAGGACACCCCAGCTGTGTGTCTCCATGACCTCCTCCATGGGGAGAGGAAGGACACCCCAGCTGTGCATCTCCATGACCTCCTCCATGGGGAGAGGAGGGCACCCCAGCTGTGTGTCTCCATGACCTCCTCCATGGGAAGAGGAAGGGCACCCCAGCTGTGCATCTCCATGACCTCCTCCATGGGGAGAGGAAGGACACCCCAGCTGTGTGTCTCCATGACCTCCTCCATGGGGAGAGGAAGGGCAGCCCAGCTGTGTGTCTCCATGACCTCCTCCATGGGGAGAGGAAGGTCACCCCAGCTGTGTGTCTCCATGACCTCCTCCATGGGGAGAGGAAGGACACCCCAGCTGTGCATCTCCATGACCTCCTCCATGGGAAGAGGAAGGACACCCCAGCTGTGCATCTCCATGACCTCCTCCATGGGGAGAGGAAGGGCACCCCAGCTGTGCATCTCCATGACCTCCTCCATGGGGAGAGGAAGGACACCCCAGCTGTGTGTCTCCATGACCTCCTCCATGGGGAGAGGAAGGGCACCCCAGCTGTGTGTCTCCATGACCTCCTCCATGGGGAGAGGAAGGACACCCCAGCTGTGCATCTCCATGACCTCCTCCATGGGGAGAGGAAGGACACCCCAGCTGTGCGTCTCCATGACCTCCTCCATGGGGAGAGGAGGGCACCCCAGCTGTGTGTCTCCATGACCTCCTCCATGGGGAGAGGAAGGACACCCCAGCTGTGCGTCTCCATGACCTCCTCCATGGGGAGAGGAAGGACACCCCAGCTGTGTGTCTCTATGACCTCCTCCATGGGGAGAGGAAGGACACCCCAGCTGTGTGTCTCTGTGACCTCCTCCATGGGGAGAGGAAGGGCACCCCAGCTGTGCATCTCCATGACCTCCTCCATGGGGAGAGGAAGGACACCCCAGCTGTGCATCTCCATGACCTCCTCCATGGGGAGAGGAAGGACACCCCAGCTGTGTGTCTCCATGACCTCCTCCATGGGGAGAGGAAGGGCACCCCAGCTCTGTGTGTCTCCATGACCTCCTCCATGGGGAAGCGAGGGGCAGAAGCAGCCAGCAGACCCAGTTGCTCTCCAGGATGTGCTGGTCCTGACGTGATGAGGTCAGTGAGTCGCCAGATGGGAGGTAGGCTTCTGAAAGGCGGCAGGTCCTGATTACAGAGGGGCCTGGTGCTGGCTCTTGGTGATGTCTTCAGCCCTGACCCCAGCAGGCCGATGGGGTCTGCACAGATTCTGGTGGGGACGCAGGGGTGCCGAGCTGTGTTTTTGTCCTTCACTATTCTGGCTGACCGCATGCTCTCCGCAGGTCCTGTGTGGCTCCCTGAGAGAAGGTCTGCATACGTCCAGGAGCAGTTAGGCAGAGGGAGGGTCATTCTCTCTCAGGCTGTTTGTTATCCTTGGCAAACTTCAGGTTTGACTTAGATCCGTAACTTAAGTGACAGATCCCTGCTTTCCCTTCCTCTGTACCACCCCACTTCTGGCCCATGGTAAGGGCTCAAGAATCATCTGTAAGGGAAGGAGGAACTTTCTATGCACGTGTCAGCACCAGGTCAGTAACCAGTGGACGACCCAGAGTCCCAGGAGCCCGTCTCTTGCCATCTAGAACCCGCCTCCCATCGCTCAGCCCGCTGTGGCCGCGGCCTTTTCATCACTGTGACCAGAAGACCAGGCGAGCAGCACAGAGGAGCAAAGTTTCCTTTGTCTCACAGTCTCTGAGGTCTCACTCCATTGCTCACTCAAGGTGGGAGTGTGTGGAGGAAGGCAGCTCAGAAGATGAGGGAGTCAGTAGTACCACTTCCTGCAGCCCTACCCCACCTGCCTCCGTGGGCACCCCACTGAGCACTCAGTCATCAGTCCCCTGGTGAGGTCACAGTCCTCATCCTCTGGTCATTAGCCTTTGAACCTTGCGTTGCCTCACACAGGAGCTCTGGGGGCTCCTCACCTCTGAACCACAGCACTGCTGTAACAAGGCGCCGTTTACGGGCAGCATAAGCCAGGCCCGCTTACTGCTTGTGGTTCTGGATGCTGGGGAACCCCAAGGCCAGGTGTCCTTGGGGCTAGTGTCTGGCGGGGGCTCCCTTCCTGGTGTGCAGATGGCCCTGCATGTGGAAGAGGGCTGGTCTCTCCTCTTGGTCAGGGGCACTAACTCCTGACGGATGCTCCATCCTTGCCCACTCAACCTCCCAGAGGACCTGACTCCCTGCAGCATCAAGTTAGTGCCACAAGATCCAAATTCTGGAAGAACACAGACTCAGTCCACAGCACACACGTGCATACATGTGACGTCTAACATGTGTACATATATGTGTACAGATATGATTTATAATTAGGTTTATAATATTAGGTTCTTTTGTAGATGGAGATGAAGAACTTTAAGATCTAGCAGCAAAGAGAATAGCAGAGAGACTCTGAGGGCATGTGTTGGCGTAAAGGGACACACGGAGATTCTGCCTTCCTGGTTGGAGGACAGCCATGCAGGCAGAGGATGTGGGATCAGAGGGAATCAGAACTCACAGCATTATTCAGTTTGCTGGGATTTGGGACAAAAGGAAAGGTGGACGGCTGGCCCGGGGCATCACAGTGTCAGAGCTGTGAGTGCCAGGACCGGCCACAGGCCTTGCTATGGTGGACACAGCCAGGGAGGACCAGAGATGACCCAGCTCAGTGTGAGACGGTGGCACGGCTTTCCATGGCCAGAAGGAGGGAGAGCAGCAGAGATGACCCTGGCAGGAAATGGGAGAGAAGGCAGGGGACATCTGGCGCGAGCAGCGACCTGTAACAGTCCCATCCATTATCTCCATTAATCCTCCTACTGTCGGGAGATGGGATTCGATCCTTGTCTGTGGGGGAGGGAGGGGACGGAGCAGCCTCGGTGCCGCTGGGAGTGGGATCTGCAGCTGGAGCGGAGCCAGGCACTCTTCCTTCCCACTGTGCTCGGATACGTGCGCAGCATGGGATGTGTGTGTGGAAGCTTCCAGAGCCATTTGGCATTGAGGCAACATTCAAGGGCAGGATCATTTTACACAGCTATTTCCGCGGTACTTCTAAAGCAGACGGGCTGAAGCGACTTCACTGGGTTTTTAAAAACCTCATTCTCCACCAGCACGTCATTTTGGAAGCACTGAGTGACCCCCTTGCCGAGGCTGGTCACTAGGCTGGTCATATGGAGGTGCGGAGCTGGTATACGAGGCTGGCAATGGGCTGGCAATGAGGGACCCCCCACATCTTCCTAGTAGCTAGGTGCTCCACTCTGGGAGGCGTTACCAAAGCGCCCTTCTTTCCACCTTGTGAATGCATGTGTGCCCTCCCCCACAGACTCATTTACATAATTATATTTCACTCAGGCTAATAATTAAGTGGGTCTGAATTCCTTGGGCAGCAGCGAGACCCGGGGAGGGAGGCCTGCTCTGACCAGCAAGCACCGGTGGCTTGAGCTGGACGGCACGGCAGGAAGAGGAGGGCGTCCTGTGCCGGAAGCTGAGGGAACAGCAGAGGAAATGGGAAAGACTCTCACCCAAGAGTCTCCTCACGGGGCTCCCAAGGGGCCCTGAGCCTCTCCATGTGTCCCGCCTCCCAGTGCCAAGTGTCCCAACGTGTCCCCGGGATTGCTTGACGTTGATGTTGAACAGTGGTGTTCATCACACCCGTATCTGTTTTTTATGATGAATAAATTTCACCAGGTATAGCTGGGCTGAAATGTGGAAAATTTGACCTTAAAATAATACGTTTTGTGTTTCAATCAAAGGTGATTCTTCCCCGACCCCCTTGGTTTTTTCTTCCTTATCTACTTCAATCCCACATGGGTAGATTTCTCACTTCATGTGCAAATAATTATTCTACTCATCTCCCTGGCTCTTTATGATAAAATATATGGAAAGAAGATTTCTGTATGATGGGGGAGGATCATTTCATTATTTCCACACGTTTTTTTACATTTTTTCCTTGTTAACAATGACGGGGAACATCACTGATGATTTGGAGTTCAAAAAATAAAATAGTTCCATCCAAAGTAGGCATGTACGTGAATCCAATGTATGTGAGCTAACTCAGAATTGAAAATGGACTTTATATCAAACTCCATATTGTAGTTTATAAGTCTATTTCTACCATTTTGGAACTCCCATCTGATATTCTCCCAAATCTCACCCTTTACTAATATCCATTAGAGGGGATCCTAGATGGATCTTTAAGCCAGACGTTGACAGTGGGTATCGGCTCAGTGGCAGGGAGTTTGGGGTACTTTAGGGAGCCTCTCTTCTTGGTCCTTGTTTTGGCCAGATTTTTCTCTGCTGTGACCAAAGGACCTGACAAGGATGATTTTAGAAGAGGAAAGGTTTATTTGGGGGCTCCGTGGTTTCAGAGGTCTCAGTCCCTAGATGGCCACCTCCATGGATGTGAGCGGACCGTCATGGCGGAAGGGTGTGGTCAAGGAGAGCAGCAGGGAACATGGCACCAGGATTCAGAGAGAGAGAGAGCTCTCCTCACAGTAAAGTATCACCCCTCCTGCAGCCACGCCACCTGTGTACAGTCTCCGCCCAGTGAACCTCGGGGGACCGTCCTCCTCTGGGACCCCTGGCTGCACAGGTGCAGCCGTCCCTCTTCCGCCTCCTCCTCGCAGCTCAGATGCACATCCCTCCTGGGGAGGAGAGACTCAGACGGCCTCACAGGCCTTTCCACCCACCTGCCCGGGGCCTTGGGCCACACTGGGCCTCGTCCTTCCAACTCCTCTTCCCCGTAGCCACCGATGACCAGCCCAGCCCTCCACCCCGCCCCTTTCCCTGGCTGCAGGGCCGTCCACGCCTTCAGCCTCTTCCGCCAGGGCTGTCACCGCCGCACCTCAGGGGCTCCCTCCACCGGACTCCGCCTTTGTTCCGGGCTCTGTCCCCTTCTTCACGGTCTCCGCCTTTCTTTCTCAGACGACCTAAAGCACACTCTCAGACGGGGTCTCCAGTTAAGGCCCGGATCTGTGCTCCACCTGTTGGGGGCCTTGAGATGTCCCCTCCACGAGTCTGTTTCCCTGTGTCAAGTGAAGGACAGGCCTGTGCCAAACAGGCCTCCTGTGCAGGTGACCAGAGCCCCAGGGCAGCGCACCTGGCCAGGTTGTGATCTTGGGCACTCTCGGCCCCTCCTCAGACCTTCTCTACGGCTCATGCCTCACAAACCACCCTCCCAGCGTGAGTCTTCTCCAGGCTATCTGCACCCATTTTGTTCAGACTTTTCTTGGTTCACAGTCTTCCACATGGGTTCCTGGTCACCTGTAGGCAATATAGCACCCTCTCTGTGCCAAGACACCCTTTGTCTTCCACCTGGCCTGCCATGTTGTCCCCTTCCTCCAACCTGCCTGCCTCCAGGCCTGCTGCTAGCCGTCTGCACTGTCCTCACGGGTTCACCAGCAAACACAAGCCCTGAGCAGCAGGCCAAGGTGACGTCTTCAGGCCTGGCCTGCTCCACTCACCTTGATGCCCTCAGCACTCCCACTGCACCTGGGCTTCAGCAAGACCCAGAAGAGCCCTTTGGGAGCACAGGCTCCTGTCCCCCGGCACAGTTGGTGTCAATGTTGAATCCCGCCACAGGAGGACCGGAGCTCCTGAGAGAGGCTGCAGGCTTCCTGAGGCACAGCGGACAAGCATTCCCATGCAGAGCATGCTCTTTTTAAATGATCATGGGAAGTGACATCCAGTTCAGAGTCGCATTCCACCATGTAACGTCTCTGAGCTTTGCTGAGTTGTCCCTGGAGAACGCCATTGTTGACCCCCAAAATGGGAGTGGTACCCTCCTCGTGGGGCTCCATTGAGCCCTCCTCATGGAGATGCAGTGAACGCCTTTCATGGAGATGCAGTGAGCCGTCCTCATGGAGATGCAGTGAACCCTCCTCATGGATATGCAGTGAGCCCTCCTCATGGAGATTCAGAGAGCCCTCCTCATGGAGATGCAGTGAACCCTCCTCATGGAGATTCAGGGAGCCCTCCTCCTGGAGATGCAGGGAACCCTCCTCATGGAGATGCAGTGAGCCCTCCTCATGGAGATGCAGTGAGCCCTCCTCATGGAGATGCAGGGAGCCCTCCTCATGGAGATGCAGGGAGCCCTCCTCATGGAGATGCTGGGAACCCTCCTCATGGAGATGCAGTGAGTCCTCCTCATGGAGATACAGGGAACCCTCCTCATGGAGATGCAGTGAGTCCTCCTCATGGAGATGCAGGGAGCCCTCCTCATGTAGATGCTGGGAGCCCTCCTCATGGAGATGCAGTGAACCCTCCTCATGGAGATGCAGTGAGCCCTCCTCATGGAGATGCAGGGAGCCCTCCTCATGGAGATGCAGTGAACCCTCCTCATGGTGATGCAGGGAGCCCTCCTCATGGAGATGCAGGGAGCGCTCCTCATGGAGATGCAGGGAGCCCTCCTCATGGAGATGCAGTGAACCCTCCTCATGGAGATGCAGGGAGCCCTCTTCATGGAGATGCAGTGAACTCTCCTCATGGAGATGCAGGGAGCCCTCCTCATGGAGATGCAGTGAGCACTCCTCATGGAGATGCAGTGAACCCTCCTCATGGAGATGCAGTGAACCCTCCTCATGGAGATGCAGGGAGCCCTCCTCATGGAGATGCTGGGAACCCTCCTCATGGAGATGCAGTGAGTCCTCCTCATGGAGATACAGGGAACCCTCCTCATGGAGATGCAGTGAGTCCTCCTCATGGAGATGCAGGGAGCCCTCCTCATGGAGATGCTGGGAGCCCTCCTCATGGAGATGCAGTGAACCCTCCTCATGGAGATGCAGTGAGCCCTCCTCATGGAGATGCAGGGAGCCCTCCTCATGGAGATGCAGTGAACCCTCCTCATGGTGATGCAGGGAGCCCTCCTCATGGAGATGCAGGGAGCGCTCCTCATGGAGATGCAGGGAGCCCTCCTCATGGAGATGCAGTGAACCCTCCTCATGGAGATGCAGGGAGCCCTCTTCATGGAGATGCAGTGAACCCTCCTCATGGAGATGCAGGGAGCCCTCCTCATGGAGATGCAGTGAGCACTCCTCATGGAGATGCAGTGAACCCTCCTCATGGAGATGCAGGGAGCCCTCCTCATGGAGATGCAGTGAGCACTCCTCATGGAGATGCAGGGAGTCCTCCTCATGGAGATGCAGTGAACCCTCCTCATGGAGATGCAGGGAACCCTCCTCATGGAGATGCAGGGAGCCATCCTCATGGAGATGCAGTGAGCACTCCTCATGGAGATGCAGTGAACCCTCCTCATGGAGATGCAGTGAACCCTCCTCATGGAGATGCAGGGAGCCCTCCTCATGGAGATGCAGTGAGCACTACTCATGGAGATGCAGTGAACCCTCCTCATGGAGATGCAGGGAGCCCTCCTCATGGAGATGCAGTGAGCACTCCTCATGGAGATGCAGGGAGCCCTCCTCATGGAGATGCAGTGAACCCTCCTCATGGAGATGCAGGGAACCCTCCTCATGGAGAAGCAGGGAGCGCTCCTCATGGAGATGCAGTGAACCCTCCTCATGGAGATGCAGTGAGCCCTCCTCATGGAGATGCAGGGAACCCTCCTCATGGAGATGCAGTGAACCCTCCTCATGGAGATTCAGGGAGCCCTCCTCATGGAGATGCAGTGAACCCTCCTCATGGAGATGCAGGGAGCCCTCCTCATGGAGATGCAGTGAACCCTCCTCATGGAGATTCAGGGAGCCCTCCTCATGGAGATGCAGTGAACCCTCCTCATGGAGATGCAGGGAGCCCTCCTCATGGGATGCAGTGAACCCTCCTCATGGAGATGCAGGGAACCCTCCTCATGGAGATGCTGGGAGCCCTCCTCATGGAGATGCAGTGAGCCCTCCTCATGGAGATGCAGGGAGCCATCCTCATGGAGATGCAGTGAACCCTCCTCATGGAGATGCAGGGAACCCTCCTCATGGAGATGCAGGGAGCCCTCCTCATGGAGATGCAGTGAGTACTCCTCATGGAGATGCAGTGAACCCTCCTCATGGAGATGCAGGGAGCCCTCCTCATGGAGATGCAGTGAGCACTCCTCATGGAGATGCAGGGAGCCCTCCTCATGGAGATGCAGGGAGCCCTCCTCATGGAGATACAGGGAGCCCTCCTCATGGAGATGCAGTGAACCCTCCTCATGGAGATGCAGGGAGTCCTCCTCATGGAGATGCAGTGAACCCTCCTCATGGAGATGCAGGGAACCCTCCTCATGGAGATGCTGGGAGCCCTCCTCATGGAGATGCAGTGAGCCCTCCTCATGGAGATGCAGGGAGCCATCCTCATGGAGATGCAGTGAACCCTCCTCATGGAGATGCAGGGAGGCCTCCTCATGGAGATGCAGTGAGCCCTCCTCATGGGATGCAGTGAACCCTCCTCATGGAGATGTGGTGAACCCTCCTCATGGAGATGCAGGGAGCCCTCCTCATGGAGATGCAGTGAACCCTCCTCATGGAGATGCAGTGAGCCCTCCTCATGGAGATGCAGGGAGCCCTCCTCATGGAGATGCAGGGAGCCATCCTCATGGAGATGTAGTGAACCCTCCTCATGGAGATGCAGGGAGCCCTCCTCATGGAGATGCAGTGAGCCCTCCTCATGGGATGCAGTGAACCCTCCTCATGGAGATGCAGTGAACCCTCCTCATGGAGATGCAGGGAGCCCTCCTCATGGAGATGCAGTGAGCCCTCCTCATGGAGATGCAGGGAGCCCTCCTCATGGAGATGCAGTGAACCCTCCTCATGGAGATTCAGGGAGCCCTCCTCATGGAGATGCAAGGAACCCTCCTCATGGAGATGCAGGGAGCCCTCCTCATGGAGATGCAGGGAGTCCTCCTCATGGAGATGCAGAGAGCCCTCCTCATGGAGATGCAGGGAGCCCTCCTCATGGAGATGCAGTGAACCCTCCTCATGGAGATGCAGGGGCCCTCCTCATGGAGATGCAGTGAACCCTCCCCATGGAGATTCAGGTTGACCTCCTCATGGAGATGCAGTGAACCCTCCTCATGGAGATGCAGGGAATCCTCCTCATGGAGATGCAGGGAGCCCTCTTCATGGAGATGCAGTGAACCCTCCTCATGGAGATGCAGTGAGCCCTCCTCATGGAGATGCAGTGAGCACTCCTCATGGAGATGCAGAGAGCCCTCCTCATGGAGATGCAGTGAACCCTCCTCATGGAGATGCAGGGACCCCTCCTCATGGAGATGCAGTGAGCCCTCCTCATAGAGATGCAGTGAAATCTCGTCATGGAGATGCAGGGAGCCCTCATCATGGAGATGCAGTGAACACTCGTCATGGAGATGCAGGGAACTCTCCTCATGGAGATGCAGGGAGCCCTCCTCATGGAGATGCTGGGAGCCCTCTCTGGGATGACCTTCAAGGAATTTTTGAAGGACCTTGAAACACAGCGAGGCTGCTGAGGTCTGGGCCACCTCTGCAGCTGCTGACCACCCAGCCACCTACGCTGGGCTGTGTTCTGTCTTGGCCACCATGCAGCCCGCTTGCCCTTCAGCCCTTGTAGGACTGCTGAGCTCACCAGGCCTCAGCACCCACTCAAACTCTCACATCCATAGGGTTTTGTTTCCTCCTGGTGCCTCATTATGATGGCAGATCCCACCACTCCCAGACACCCCCGTCACCACGTCTGGAGCCAAGTGCATCCATGGCTTGGTACCTACTTCAGCCTGCTCTTCCTGTTTCCCATTATCTGTTGAATGATTGCCACGACCCTGTGGTATGTGCACCTTTCCCTCCAGCATCTCAAGGTGGAGGAAGCTGAACTGGAAATTGCAGGGTCTGCTTGAGGACCTACAGGGTGAGATCCCAAGTTCTCATGGGACGGAGCTCCACCTGCTGCTCTCTGCACCTGCTGTCTAGGAACCACTGCCAGGTGCTGCCTCTGGACCTGCCCCCTGGCCTGCTGTTGCTCCTCCTGCAGTCTCTGGACGCTGCTGGACTGGTCTCTTTGGGCCTAGGGACTCTCTTATTGTACTCATAATGGTGGCCACGTCTTGAATGGACTCTTTCACATACATCATCTCATTTAATTCTGATGAATACTTTAAACTAAATGCCAACATTTTCATTAAAAAATAAACACTAAATTTAACTCCCAAGGTTTTATAGAATGATAGGCAGGAATTTGAACCCAAGCCCTAGGCTTCCAATCTTCACTCTTCGTGTTGAAGCTCCACTCCTCTCAGTTCCCCTGTGTTTGTTCTGGGATCTGGCACATAAGAAGATCTTTGAAAGCCAAGTTGCAGTTGATTCTGTCCCCTGTGCCCTGGGAGCAGTGCTGAGAGTCACTGCCCTGACCTGCACCTCAGCACTGACCTTTTATGGCCTCTGGCTCTGGTGGTCTGCAGCTGGCTGGGAGCCTGTGGCCACACAGGTGTGTTGCACACCTGGATACTCTCTGTCACCAGGTCCCATGCTGGTTCCACAGGGAGCCAGAGCTCAGTCGGTCCAAGCCAGACGGATCAGAATTGTGTGCTTTTGCCTGCTCTGCCGGTCACTGTGACTTGGTTATAGAGGGCTTGGCTGCGACCTGGTGTTGTCGTCTGTGATCTCTACATAAAGTCATTCACAAAGCTCGGTTCTTGTGAGAGCGAGTGTCGCTGTGGACTTGGGGTAGGACTGGGAGTGCTCAGGGCATGAGCCTCTTCTCATGTTGTGGAGCACTGCATAGATGACCATTAACGAGAGGAGGCCAGGCCTGGGCATTCAGGGCTGTGGGCCAGGACCCGGGACTCCTGGAGCCAGAGACGCTGGGTCTCAGGACAGCCATCCAGTTGGGCGGGCATGCCACGGGAACCCACTAACAGCACGGGAACAGGGCTCAACTCACACGTGGCTCTGGGGCAGCATGGGCTTCAGTCCTGGAGTCTGGGCTCAGGCTCCCGCCCTGAATCCCAGCTCAGCAAGCTCACTCTCGTTCGCCGCAAATTTTTCAAGTGAGGAGTGTGGACACTAGGACTCTTCTTGTAGAACTGCTACAGGGGTGGACGGCGTGGGGTCCACCAGCTCATGGCACAGGCTTGCAGGATAGGCAGGGTGCGCCCATCCTCCCGCAGCTCTGGCCCCCACACAGCCTTCCAGACTCTCCAAGCTCCATAACAAGGTGGCCGTTTCCGTGCCCATCTCCAGTCAGCCACAGGGGTACGGGCCTCTTCTGAGCTACCTACCAGGCTCCTGGGCTGAGAGCTGGGTCAGCTGCCTGGCTGAGAGGGTGGTGCAGGGAGCAGGAGCAGCAGAAGGGGCTGCCAACCCCAGTGCCCTTGCGTGGCATCATCCCGCCAGCTGTGTGGTGGCTCGCGCTCCTCCAGTAGGTCACCTGCAGCGCAGAAGCCACGCATTTATCTGCTCTTGTGCCAAGGTGACCCTCATCTTGCAGTCCACCTGTGGCCGGGCTTTGCTCATCCTGACCCTTCTCCTGGGTGTCGAGTGAAAGGCAGCCTGAGGCCCAGAGCTGAGAGGCTGTGGGTGCTCCCACCTCTGCCACAGAAGCACCTGCTTCCTGCTCAACCTCAGAGCCCTCCTGAATGCTGACGGAGGACTGCTCAGGGGACAGCAATCCCTGGACCGGTCCCATGGGAGTCGCACCTGGTCATTCAGAGAAGGCTTCAGGTAGCTCCCTTCCCCAGGAGCAGCCATCCTCCACCATCCTTCTCTAAGCCTAGTTCCAATGTGTTTTATATTTGAAATTTCTGCCTGTGTTTCTCATCCTGCCTTTTGGGGAAAAATAATTTTATTTGTTTACTTTGTGCTACTGTCTTCCTCCTTTGAAGAGCTAGATTGTTTACTACCTGCCATGTACATGCTGGTGGCCTGTGCAATGCTCCTAGAACATAAACTCTGTCCTAAAGCCATCCATGAAGGAAGAATGATCCATGTTCAAAAAGTGTCTTTAGTTGGACTTGGGTGGAATTATTTTGGTCACCCTGTTGGCTAGAAAATTCAGATCAGCAACCACGTGGGGCACTCAAGCCTCACATGTGGTCGCAGCTTCCACAGTGCGTGTGCAAGTGCCCGGCTGCTAGGCAGGTACCATGGGCACCCGGGAGTCTTAGGCCTCAGCGAGTCAGAGGCGGGACCCAGCCGGCCCGCAGCTGTTCATTGACTATTTTGCCTCAAAGCTGGTGCTTCACTTAGGTACTCCACAGCATTCAGTCAGTGCCTACTATGTGCCAGACACCCCCTAGGTGCTGAGATTCATTGGTGGAGAGGACCCCACCTTGCGGAGCTCCAGCTGAGGGTGGCTCAGGGGGCACGAGGGGTGACTGTGGCTCATGGAATTCCCACCTCCAGCTTGGACTTAGCAGATGCCCTCATCACAATCACCCTTTATGGCAACATTCGATATTATGCTGTATCTCCTTCCAGTTTCCTTTTGGACTTTTACAACTTTTTTCCTAAGGAAAGGAGGAGCATTCTTTCCAGATGGTTCTCTAGCTGGTGAGATGCCCAGCGTGGTTTCCTGAGGCAGGTTCAGCCTTGCCCTTCACAGCAGGCACCAAGGCGCTCCTCTGTCAGAGGGTCATTGCACATGGTTCACGTGCTCGGTTCTGGTATCTGCCCCCCGCCCTGTTGATGTGTGCTGACCACTGGTGTGAGGAGGCTGAGTCTCCAGCTCTGAGGCTGCCTAGAGGGTCACCTCTCAGCCCCCTCCCCACAGCAAGGATCTCAAGGACCATCACCTGACATGGAGAGAGACTGTGCATAGCCCTCCAAGGGTCTTGCTGATAGTCTTCTTAGTTCCATTCAATGGTTCTGCTTCTACTTCACATCAGCAGATGATGCAGTTATACTCCTAATTCAGAACACTCCTTCTTCATTTCTGGCTAGAGATTGTAATCAGATTTATAATGCAAATGAGCACGAGTATCAAAAGATGTGTGTGCGAGTCCTTTAGAAATGCAGCTTTCTGTTCTGCTTTGATGGTTCCAAGTCCAATAAAACAAGAAGAAATCGTCAAAAGCAATGTTGGAGGGGCTGGGATGCAGCTCCATGGTAGAGGGTTCACTTGGCATGTTGGAGGCCCCGGGTTCACCCTCCAGCACAGGAGGGAAGGAGAGAAGCTGTGAGCTGCAGATTCTATTGGAGGTATGTGGCAGGGCTGAGTTGCTGAGATAGGATGTGATGGTGCTTTGGGGGAGTGACCTGACTCTGTGGAGCTAAAAAACAAATAAGTTTGTCTTCGAAGAGTAGACTGGAATTCCAGACAAAAGCATTTTAGCCAAATACCACAGATAGTTCTTGAGAGCAGAGAATTTGAAAATTTAGCAGCACTTCTCTAGAGAAATGCTAAGAACACTATCCCAGAATAGATTAAAAAGACAAAACAGAACTAATAAGCTTCTTTCCTCACTGGATCAAAAAACCAGTCTGGTACCAGGTGAATACTGGGTCTGAAGATCCTCTTCAGTGAGTACACTCTACAGATGGGAAGATCTCCATCAGGCCATAGAGCTACAAGCAGACAGAAAACCTAGGGACGTGTCTTATAGGAAATTTAAATCCATCAGAGTCTGGTGTAATGTAATAGAAATAATTCTCCAGGAAATGGGCTTCTTTAAAATAGAAATAAACATGAGGATAGAAAGTAAAAAGAAAAAAAAAAATCCAAACTACCTGTGCCCAGAGCAGAGGGTTTGGTTTGAAGCCCAGAGTGAGATCTTGTGAAATTGGGAGGACTGGAACTTGGGAGATAGTCAGAAGCCACAGTCTTGGCACTGATTCCTGTAGACATTATGCCTACTCAGTATACCCATCACCCCTACTTGGGATGCAGTAAAAATTATTAGTTATCACATACTACCCAATGCTGAACATGTACTTTAAAATTTCAAAGTCTCACTCACAAATGTTATTCCATTTGATTCTCAGGAAATTTTTGTCCAGATTCATTCCTCTGGCATCCACTGTATGGATGAGGGCTGCAGGCCCTGGGGGAGACAGTCATTCGCATGGGCCATGTGTCAATCAAGGAGCAGCCAGGTGTGAAAACCTGGTTTATTAGTCCCTGCCCCTCTGGACAGTGTGCTTTCTGTGCTAGTTGGTGGGTTGAGGCTGAGGGGAAGGAGGGGACTCGTCGGGGGAGTGAGGCAGCGCTGGAGGCTGAGCAGGTGTGCACGGGGCCTGGAGCCTGTGGGGCCTTCCCTGCTCTGCGGCGTCCAGGACCACGTGTCGCAGTTGCAGGAGGCGGTGACTGCTCCAGCAGCTCCCAGGCCCGGTTCTGCTGTCGTGGAACCCCAGTCAGTGCTGCTGGATCTTTTTTTTTTTTTCATGTAGAAGACAGTAGAGCTAAGTCAGTTGAAGGACTCCACCAGTGCTTCTGGCCAGTGAGGCGTAGGGCACTGGAACCCACGCTCTCCAACCTGAACCATCAACGGCCCCTTGCCCTGTCAGCCAAGCTGATGACATTTCACGTAATGGATCCCAGTGGCCACGTTTGCCGCTCCATGATGAATCCCCTAGACCCTAGTGAGCTAGACTGTCAAGTTCCAATGTCACCCTCTGGGACACATTCCTGTTCCTTTCCCCCGCCTGGCGAGGTCTGACTGGCAAGTGGAGTTGTACGTCCTTAAGGGACATAGCATTTGATGTGACACAGGAATACATTGTGCATGGTCACCGTGATCAAGCTATGAACACATCCACCTCCTCCCATAGTTACCTTCCCTTTTTATGAGAAGTTAAGATCTCTTCTCTCAGCAAACGTCAAATACACAACAAGGTCTCCTCACCTGGAGTCATGGGGCTATGCCTTAGGTGTCCAGAACCTGTTCTCCCTGTCTAACTGAAACTGTGTCCTTTGGGGACATCTCTCCATTCCCCCCTCCTCACCAGCACCTGCTAAGGACTGCCGGGCTTCCTGTTTCTGTGAGGTGGATTTTTCAGGCTCCACGTGTGAGATCATGTGGTATTTGACTTTCTGTCACATGCTTATTTCCTGGAACACAGTGTCCTCTCGGTTCCTCAGATGCCAGGCTATCCTTCCCTTATGAGGCTGAGCAATACTCCACCCTGCACATACAGTCCATCTCCACCTCTTCTCCCATGGGCACTCCAGTTGTCCCATGATGTCACATGACAGGTGCAACTTCAATGTAGGTCTTCCCAAGTCTTCATCTTGTGAATCTGAGACTTTGAAGTGAACCATCAAAGAAATAGATTTTACAATTTTTGAAATATTAGATCTAAGAGTGAAATTACTCCTTATGTTTCTTTTGTATTTCTCTCTAAGACTTTCTCTTTGGGGGCTGGTCTTTTCTTTTTTCTACTCTCCTGAACTTGCCCATAGTAAGGAAGATAAACTCTGGGTCTTCCAGGCCCAGGAGCTCACAGATGCCTGGAGATGCAGCAGGGGTCACTGAGCCAAGCTTAGTGAAATAAGTACAAGGGGCTGACCTCGCAGGAGGGTGCACTTCTTTGCGCAGATTGGTTTTCCTGATGGAAAGGTCTTTTGTGATTAGTGAGTTTTTACTTAGAAAGTCAGGCTCTGCATTTGTGAAGAGAAAAGTCTATTTTGGAGAAATCTCAGGTACGTTTCCTGGAGTTTTTGAATCTGGGAAAGAGAGGGATGTTTCTTAAAACCATAAACTGTTTCAGTCATTGTAGAGATCTTCTGATTTAACCTTAGTAGAGATTTGAAATTTTTTCCTACTCACCCAAACGTTTGATTTTGTAACTATTTCTTCACCATCTCTGACTTAAAATTCAGGCTACATGTAGCACACACATATCTTTTGGGGACTCCAAGGGCCACCATCATCCTCACAAGCAATGGAAAGAGAAGAAAGCAAAGGTCCTTGTGGTCCCACCAGAGAGGTACCACGGAACCAGGGCAGCCTGGGAGGAACCAACAGCTGTTCAAAGATGAAGCCCAGAATCCAGGCCACAAAGGCCAGTGGCAGGGCTGTGTTCACCTGAGTTGGTTCCCACTCTGCAGGAAGTACCAGGCAGGACCTGCAGTTGACCTATGGTGGTGCGCCCGGGGCAGTGCTGTCAGTGGGGCCCCATGATCAGCCAGTAGCATCCCGTGGGGACTTGTTGGAAAATGAAATAATTGGTTCCACTCCAAGTCTACAGAACCAGGTGCTCTGGGGCTGGGCCAGGACTGTGTGCCTCATAAGCACTTCAGGTGAACACTCTGGAAATCACCATCCTGCGGTATTGCCAGGGAGGCAGCACTGGATGTTTGTATGAATGCAGGACTCCGTGCATATTCATAAGTGTGTGCATTGGCAGTGTGTGGACACAGGAATGCTCTGCGCACACTTTCACCTCACACACATTAACGGACAAGCAGCACTGTCTGTTCCATTCTTCCTCTGGGTGCGATCCTGCAGCTGTTGCTCTCTGCTGACACACACATTGCTATGCCTTTGCTTCTTATGGCAGCTTTGGCCACTCACGTCAGCACTGCCAGCCATACAACACAGTGGTTTCTCTCTCTTGAATAAACATTGTATTCTTGCCTGCAACTCAGGAGAGCTATGTTGTCCTGACTCAGAGTCCTCATCCTCTTGGTGCAGTGTTCTCAAGGTCACACTCTCCTTGGACTCCCGTTCCCAGCATGACTGCAGTGGTGGAGCACATCACTCTCAGGGCTCTCCGCTCACACCCATGGCTGAAACCTGTCTGTGCGCCTGGCTTTGCTGACGCCTGAGGCGGGTGGGGAGTACTTGAGAGGTGACCACAGTTCTCCCTCTGTGCTAGCATAAGAACTACCGTCCTCTCTCCCTGTACGTCTCCATATTTCAGCTGCAGAGAAGTGCAAGGGGCAAAGCTGTGCTTTTGCTGTGAACCAGTGCCCTCCAGGCACAGGGAAGGACGGCCCCGAGTCACCCCAGCAGATGGACGATGGTCTCCCTCGGGGGCACACATTGGCTCAGGACGCGACTCTGGGTGTGCTGTCCGGGTGATAACAGGTGTGATGGGATGAATCCAGTGTCACACAGGTGGAGCAGGCGTCCATGCACCACACACTGTGAATGGACCCAGCCTTAGAAGTCAATGGGAACTGATCTAATTGTTGTTCCCAAAGTCAACCGGATTTCCTTCCCCCTGGCTCCTTCTCCTGCCCCTTTCTGGAGCAGCCTGTGGGGTGGGTCACCGGACGGGGCAGAACATGGGGCTTGTCCTAAAACATGAAGAGCCCCCATTGTCCCCTGCTGTGGAGCATTGCATGGCCAAGAAGCAGTGGAGCAGGGGTGGACAGTTGGAGGAAGGAGCTGCCCGGCAGAGGGTGGCCAGAACAGCCTTGAGGAGGGGGCCACCAGAGGACTGTGAACGAGGACAGACACCCGTGTTAGGAAGGAGGGGTGCTCAGTCACAGCAGCGTCCCTAACTCCACGGTAATAGCAATGAACTAAGTTGGACCTACGGAGGAGGAAGGAGAGCCCAGAGCAGGCCACAGAAGCTACGGGACAGGGTGACATTTCCTCATGGTGGCAGGCTGGTGGGGAGGCACAAGGCTGGTGGCGCGACTGGGGATGCCATCTCCTCAGGAAGGAGAGCAGCTGGGACTCGGTGACAGTGACTCTCTATTAAGGAAGAATTGGAACAAGAATTCCAAAGACATTTTCAATAGGAAAGATAAACTTTTGTCTTCCTGCTGTGTGACTTTGAATTCTGTGTCTGTAGCACTATTCAGATGATGGTGTGATCTTATCTAAGATTTATCCAAGCGAGTGCCGCCTTTCTCCTTTCTCAGAGACATGAGGCACTGACCCTCCCCCTGTGCAGGAGGACGCCCAGGCGTGGGTAGTGCCCACACCACCTGCTTGGGAGTGAATTCTTATAGGAAGTGCTCTGGGGCCCAGGAAATGCCCGTGTGCTGGTCACACCACAGGCTGAGACATGGCAGCCTGCAGGGTACCTCTCGGGGACCAGGCAGCACTTGCTAAGCCATGTGCCCACCGCCTCTGGCCATGCCCTGGTGACAGGCGGGACTCTGCAGGCAGCTTCTAGAGCCTTTCCCATCCGGCCTTCCACAGATCCTCATGGGGAGTCTATCATTTGTTCCGTCGTCTGCGGCATGTGGCATAGCGTGTGCAAACCCCTGTGTGTGGGTGTGAAAATTAGAAGTGCACCATAGCCTCTTAGAAGTGGGGCACAGCAGGCAGGTCTGAGAGGGGCACCTCAGGCAAGGACATGGGCTCCTCGGGCCTCCTGCAGGTCACCCTGTCTGTGTGTGTGTGTGTCTCCCGCCCTCGCTCCCTCCCTCTCTCTCTCGGGACATTTTCCTTGAACTGCGTATCTTTTAATCTAAAACACATTTTAAACAAGCTGAGATGGAAGCTGATTTACAGCCTAATGCAGGCAACACCCGCAGGTGGCCTGGGTGGGCGAGTGTCCCAGAAACTCCGACCTGCTGCGACACCCAGCTTCCTTGGCTGAGGGCAGACCCCCTCCCTCTGAGGTTGAGCCTGAGGAACACTGTTCTGCTACCTCTGCTCCTCAGGTGCATGTGGACGCTATTTTTAGCAAGCAAGCTCCGGGTCCTTCCTTTGAATCGCACCCCTTCCCCTTGGAGGCCTAGGTGTAACAGCACCGTCAGCTGGCGACGCCGGGCACCACCATTGTGGAGAGAACCGGTGTGTCAGGCTGGTGATGACTGTTACCCAGAGAGTCCACAGGTGACTCAGCCAAAGTCAGGTAGTGAAGAGCTCGGGCAGCTGCACCTGCAGAGCTGAGCTACACCCATGCAGGAGGGTGCTGTCGGGGGCGTCTGTGAGTGGGACCCAGGGTGTGGAGCCAGGTCAGGCAGCAGGGCCTGGGCCTGGAGCTGGCCAGGCTCTCTCTGAGCTGCAGTGTCCTCCCCAGCAGCTCACTCACCCCCTCTCCTCCCTCCTCTT
This sequence comes from Urocitellus parryii, assembly GCF_045843805.1. NCBI lineage: Eukaryota > Metazoa > Chordata > Mammalia > Rodentia > Sciuridae > Urocitellus > Urocitellus parryii. Next base: position 32,438,128 of record NC_135542.1, on the reverse strand, counting down.
CGAAGGGCTAGAATAGCACAAGCCAAGCTATTTTTATGTATCCTTCCCTTTGGTTGCTTTTAAAATTTGCAGAAAGAGTTGTGTAAGAACCTGACTGAAATCAGGGTTCTAAGGTAAGGGATAGGAATTTGGCTTAATTTGCTAAATTTTTATTCCCTTGTCTGTACATGTAAATTAAGATGAGGGTAGGCACCTTAAAAAATACATTGTGAAGGCAAGAATAATCTGGTTTACACTATTTTGTGCCCCCAGAATGTTCTAGAAGCCTCGGGTAGAGGTGGAGGAAGATGAGACAGGGAGCCTCAGAGTGTACCCAGGGCTGCAGGTGCCCGTCTCTCCTCTTCTGTCTCCATCCAGTCTACCAGCAAGCACCTGCCAGGCTGCAGCCGCTCTTACGTGCATCTATTTGGAAACCAGCTTTACAGTTACAGTAAGAGCCCTGCTGGACCAGTGTGGTCTCTGCACTGCCCCCTGGCGGAGCTGCCCCCATGGCCCTCCTGGATTGCAGAATGCAGGGGTCAGCCTTCCGTCTCTGTGGGGAAATAGCAAGGAGTGGTACAGGGCAGTGTGGACACCGTCATGGAGACAGACCAGAGCCGGGTGAATGGCTGATGCGGGCAGGTGGAGGGCAAACCTCACTGGGCCCTCGGCCTGGACCAGTGTCGGGAGGAACTTCAAAGTTAAGGGCAGGGTGGGCAGAGAGCAGTGAGTGGACAGGGAGACAGAAGAAGGCAGAAGGTGAGCTGAAGCCAGCCGGGTGCGGGGTCTCCCCAGGCCACCCTTGAGCCCTCCACAGGAGGACAGAGCCAAACTTGGGCTCACACTTCTCCCCGGCTACAGTGGCGTGGCCTTAGGAGATGCTCTGTTTAGTTTTCATGCTCACCCAGTGCCTACTGTGTGCGCTGGGTGCTGAGTGAACTCCCTCCTTCTGCGCCCACTCTGAGTAGCCCCAATCACATGCTCTAAAGAGAAGAACTTGGAGGATTTCTCATGAGACCAAGGCCTTCATCAAGGAGCCAGCTGACTCCAGACCCCAGGAGGCTGTCACCTGGGTCCCTAACGTCTGGAAGCGGGGGGCCACAGTCAGGAAGCATGCAGGACACTCTGGAGGGCCACACCCCTTGCTGGGAGCTCATCCAGGGGTGTGGTGCTGACTGGCAGGCGGGGCCTGCAGGGCTGGGGTGCAGCCTGACACCATGCTGGGTTCCCCGGGGGTCGAACCTGGAGTGGGCAGGCGGCATCCCATGGACAGGCCACCAAAGGGGCCTCCAGGGGGCTCCATGTGCAAGGGCAGGAGGAGTAGGGATTCACAGAAGCAGATCATAGAAGATAAAGGAAGTTGTCAAGAGAAAAATAAATACACTACCTCCGATTTCACTGTGAGAGCTGTTGGCTCTTGGCATCCACGTGACTTTTTGTAAGTTTTTATCCTTCACTTCATATGAGAATCATTTCTCTTGCCTTCAGAGTCTTAGGTAAATATTAATTTAAGAATATACAAAATATTTATTAAAATACTTTATTTAATATTCCCTAATTTTAAACATTAAGGTTTTTTAGTCCCTTTAATCATAAAAAATGCCCCATCTAGCTGTAGTCCTGGAACATGGGAGGATGAGGCAGGAAGATTCCAAATTTAAGGCCAGCCTCTGCAACTTAGCAAGACCCTGTCTCAAAATAAAGAGATAAAAAGGGCTGGGTATGTACTTCAAGTGCCCCTGGATTCAGTTCCCAGTAACCACCACCCCCGACTAAAAAGGCAGCACTTAGTATCTTTCTTAAAGTTTGCTGATTTTTTTACGAGTTCTTAAGAGGGGACTAACTGGGACACGTGCTGCTGATCACGTTTCCAGCGTAGCTTTGGAAAGGGACAGCACTGACTCACATGGCCACGAAGAGGGCTATGGTAGTGCCCAACCGGGGTCAACGTGCCCTGACCTGGAGCCGTTGTGGCCAAGCACAGTGGCAGGTGCTGGGCCCACCCCACTCTCAGAAACGGCAGCCTCACTCTGAGTGCTGACTCGCAAAGGCCTAGGAACTCAGGCTCCAGACCAGTAAGTGATTCATTAATGGGCACCCTCTGGGAGTCAGTCAAGACCAAGGGGTCTCACGTGTCCCCCCAGTTCTGGCCTGGCTGCAGTCTCAACTGCCTGATGCCTGGACCTACGTGCACAGTGCAGTACATGTGTGGTGGCTCAGGCAGCCGCTGTCCAGGACGTAGCCCTGTGGATTTGAGCAGGCACAGGGAGGGGCCTCCCGTAGAGAGGCAGCAGCCCTGACACAGGCCCTGCACTCAGTACGGGGCCATGTTCCCCTGCTCTGTGCACATTCCTCCAGCTGCTGAAGTCCTGGGTCAACCACCTTAGGAGTGCGTGTAAAGATGTCCCTCGACATCCCACAGCACCGGATTGCCAAATTTGCCAACCTTCCCATCACTGCCCCTCACCAGCTCCCAGGAGAAGTCACGGAAATTGCCTGCATCATGCCTGGGGCAGGGGCTCCGTCCTCAGGTGGAAGGCTTCGAGGGCCAGAGGTGACGGGCTGCTTGTGCACCTGCAGATTTCTGCTGCTATGGAGGTCAAGGTGTCCACAGACCCCTGTGAGCAAGGTGTTGCTGCCTCTCCCCCAGCCCCTCAAACACTCAGTTCACAGGGAGTAGCTGGTGCTGTGTGGAGAAGGCTGGAGGAGGCTTCTGCTCGTCTCTCCCTGGCGCTCAAGATGACGCCTGCATCAGCTCACTGGTCTCCAGGTCAGAGGTCCAGAGGGAGTCTCACCAGGGCAAGATGAAGGCCATCAGCGCTAGCTCCTGTCTCTGGGGGCTGAGCTCTGGGCTCCTGCCCTACCCATTTTCAAAGCCGGCAATGCAGCATTTCCCATGATGACCTCAACAAATTTGAATCAAGCACTGAAAGTTTAATTCTTATTCTTCCTTTATATTTATCATACTTGGTCTATATCTTCAGTTTCCAGAATTTTTTAAAATAAGAGAAATGTCAAATCCGTCTACACAAAGTGATGTCATCTAGCAGTCTTTCCATATAAATACATTGATGTCAACCACAATGGTCTCTGTGGAGCATGCAGGTCTGTGGGCACCCAGCCCTGCGGGAAGCGGCTCTGGGCATCCTCACACCCACTGCTGCAACTTAACTGGTTCTGAAACACCCACGCGGGGGACCACTGAAGACAACTGGGACCTTGGAAACTTGATGCAGCATTTATTTGTATTTTCTCCAAACAGCTTCTTCTTGACACCAAAGGTGATTTTTGTAGCAGCTAAAACTGCTCAGCCGCGCTACCTTCCAGGCACTGAATTAATGGTTTCCATCCCTGAATTTATATGAGGACCACAAAATCCTAAGACTGAGAAACAGGGAAGCCAAAGTGCTGTGCGAGATCCTCCCTGGGGTAGCCCGACCGCTGCAGTCAGGAGATACCTTGGAGCTGGTGGAGAGCCCACGGTTCCTGGATGTCACCGTCCCAGTTAGCTGCAGAAGTGGCATTGAGACACATGATAGCATTTCTGTGCTAATGCATTTATGTTTGGGGTTTTGGTTGTTGTTGTTTGCATTCTGGGGATTGAACACAGGGTTGCTTATGCCCTGAGACACACCCTGCCCTTTTTTGTTCTTATTTTTGAGATAGGGTCTCACTAAGCTGCTGAAGCGGGCCTCAAACTTGAGATCCTCTGCCTCAACTTCCTGGGTGACTGGGATGCCAGGGGTGCCACCGCCCCCAGCTGAGCTCATGTTCAGTCACTCCGGGGTGCCTTAGCCTTCTGGTAGCACTGCTGTCTGGGACCCTTCCCACCCGGCAACACACACTGTGGTCTGACCCCACAGGCCCTAGTAGAAATGCTTGAAATCACAGCCTCCGAGATTCTGCAGCTGTTTTGTGACGTAGTCTGTGCCGCTGCCGTCTGGGTGTGCCGGAAGTTCAGTGTTCACAACGCCCGTCTGTCCATTCTGGCTGTGGCCTCTGCCATGCCTGTCTGTCTCAGCACGTGCCTCGGGTCGCCAGGCGCCAAGGACGGTGCTGTGACGTGAGGACTTTTTGCTAGGTGCTGACCTTCCCAGGCACAGTGGTCTGGTTTGTGAAATGTTGTGGAACTCTCACCAACAGCGACTTCACTACACAGGGGGCAGCTACAGCTAGAATCACAAAACAAACTCACACACAGAAGCGCAGGAGAGGTGTGTGCTTGGGTCCTGTGTCCAACATGGCTGTGTTGGGAGGGAGCCTGTGGCAAAGCAGGTGCTTCCTACCAGACCTTGGGCTCCCGGGAAAGCAGGCCTGTCAGGGGCAAGGTCAGTGTGCTCTCCATTCCACACTAAGAGAACTGCGCCCTGGGGACATCAGTGAGTTTGTGAGATGCTTGTCCTCAACTAGCTCTAAAAGGTATGACATCCATATTAGATTTTATCCTTTTTTTGAGGGGGAATGCTTAAATCCACGTGAGGCTACGGTCTGATTCAAGCAAGGCTGAAGAAGATAAGTTTATACAGAAGATTATTTATTTTACAAAAGAATCATTCTATTTGCAAAGGAATTCACCAAGAACGTCTTTAAAGAGTTCTCCCTGAGGCCGTTTAAATAGGATCAGCCTGCCCAGAACTGGAGTGGAGCACTCCACACTCCGTCCAGGAGGTTGAGCACGTGCACTTTTACCCAGTGAGACTTGGACTTCCCCCTCACATGTCGGCTTCCTTTCCCCCTGCCTGGGGCAGATGCCGATTCTTCCTGGCTCTCATTCCCTACCCTGCCATCATTCCTGCTGCTCTGTGGCCAGTCTCCTCAGCCAGCGCTCAGGCCCCACCCCTCCTGCAAGCCTGGTGTCCTCTGTCTCCTTCCCTTGGGGCTGCACCTGCTCCCTCCACCCTCCAACCACAAGCTCCAGAACCCGGCACCGCAGCGGAGGCTCTGCCTCCTCAGAATGTGCTGCCCTGCTCCCTCATGCTCTCTTCACGTCTGGGTCTAAGTGCTGGCCCTCCTATCAGACCAAACACCGCCACCGCGCAAGAGCCTGACACCTTTTCACATGGCCCTCCTTCTCCTTGTTTCTCCCATGCCACTACGTGGTCTCCCTCGTCCACGAGGGACAGTTCCAAAGTCCCCACAGAAGCCCAGTAGGTACCATGCGTACATACATACATACCCACGATGACGTTTAGTTCACAGATGTGGCCCAGTCAGACATCAACACAATGACTGGTAAACGTGGGCTCTGGCAGCGCAGCTGAGGCAGTGCAGCTGAGGCAGTCAGCTGAGGTAGTGCATCTGAGTGCAGCTGAGGTAGTGCAGCTGTGGCAGTGCAGCCCCACCAGTGCAGCTGTGACAGTGCAGCTGAGGCAGTGCAGCTGAGGCAGTCAGCTGAGGCAGTGCAGCTGAGGTAGTACAGCAGTGGCAGTGCAGCTGTGACAGTGCAGCTGTGGCAATCCAGCAGTGGCAGTGCAGCTGAGGCAGTGCAGCTGAGGCAGTCAGCTGAGGTAGTGCATCTGAGTGCAGCTGAGGTAGTGCAGCTGTGGCAGTGCAGCCCCACCAGTGCAGCTGTGACAGTGCAGCTGAGGCAGTGCAGCTGAGGCAGTCAGCTGAGGTAGTGCATCTGAGTGCAGCTGAGGTAGTACAGCTGAGGCAGTGCAGCTGTGACAGTGCAGCTGTGGCAGTGCAGCCCCACCAGTGCAGCTGAGGTAGTACAGCTGAGGCAGTGCAGCTGAGGCAGTGCAGCTGTGACAGTGCAGCTGAGCCAGTGCAGCTGAGGCAGTGCAGCTGAGGCAGTGCAGCTGTGACAGTGCAGCTGAGCCAGTGCAGCTGAGGCAGTGCAGCTGAGGCAGTGCAGCTGTGACAGTGCAGCTGAGGTAGTGCAGCTGAGGCAGTGCAGCTGAGGCAGTGCAGCTGTGACAGTGCAGCTGAGGTAGTGCAGCTGAGGTAGTGCAGCTGTGACAGTGCAGCTGAGGCAGTGCAGCTGAGGTAGTGCAGCTGAGGCAGTGCAGCTGTGGCAGTGCAGCTGAGGCAGTGCAGCTGAGGCAGTGCAGCTGAGGCAGTGCAGCTGAGGCAGTGCAGCTGAGGTAGTGCAGCTGAGGTAGTGCAGCTGTGACAGTGCAGCTGTGGCAGTACAGCTGAGGCAGTGCAGCTGTGACAGTGCAGCTGAGGTAGTACAGCTGAGGCAGTGCAGCTGTGGCAGTGCAGCTGTGGCAGTACAGCTGAGGCAGTGCAGCTGAGGCAGTGCAGCTGAGGCAGTACAGCTGAGGCAGTGCAGCTGTGACAGTGCAGCTGAGGCAGTGCAGCTGAGGCAGTGCAGCTGTGACAGTGCAGCTGAGGCAGTGCAGCTGAGGCAGTGCAGCTGAGGCAGTGCAGCTGTGACAGTGCAGCTGAGGCAGTGCAGCTGAGGCAGTGCAGCTGTGACAGTGCAGCTGAGGCAGTGCAGCTGAGGCAGTGCAGCTGAGGCAGTGCAACTGAGGCAGTGCAGCTGTGCTATGGCAGTGCAGCTGTGCTATGGCAATGCAGCTGTGGCAGTGCAGCTGTGGCAGTACTGCTGAGGCAGTGCAGCTGTGGCAGTGCAGCTGTGGCAGTGCACCTGAGGTAGTGCACCTGAGGCAACACAACTGTGGCAGTGCAGCTGTGGCAGTGCAGCTGTGGCAGTACAGCTGTGGCAGTGCAGCTGTGGCAGTGCACCTGAGGTAGTGCACCTGAGGCAACGCAACTGTGGCAGTGCAGCTGTGGCAGTACTGCTGAGGCAGTGCAGCTGTGGCAGTGCAGCTGAGGTAGTGCACCTGAGGCAATGAAACTGTGGCAGTGCAGCTGTGGCAGTGCAGCTGAGGCAGTGCAGCTGAGGCAGTGCAGCTGAGGTAGTGCACCTGAGGCAATGCAACTGTGGCAGTGCAGCTGTGGCAGTGCAGCTGTGGCAGTGCAGCTGAGGCAGTGCAGCTGAGGTAGTGCAGCTGAGGTAGTGTACCTGAGGCAACGCAACTGTGGCAGTGCAGCTGTGGCAGTACTGCTGAGGCAGTGCAGCTGTGGCAGTGCAGCTGAGGTAGTGCACCTGAGGCAATGCAACTGTGGCAGTGCAGCTGTGGCAGTGCAGCTGTGCAGTGCAGCTGAGGCAGTGCAGCTGAGGCAGTGCAGCTGAGGTAGTGCACCTGAGGCAATGCAACTGTGGCAGTGCAGCTGTGGCAGTACAGCTGTGGCAGTGCAGCTGAGGCAGTGCAGCTGTGGCAGTGCAACTGAGGCAGTCAGCTGAGGTAGTGCAGCTGAGGTAGTGCATCTGAGGCAGTGCAGCTGTGGCAGTGCAGCTCCGGCAGGGCGTTGGAAGATCTATAAGACTTTATTTCTGGGGCGTTTCCATGTCATGTCTTCAGCCTACACTGACCATCAGTAACAGACCACAGAAGTTGGGGGGGGTGTCAGGGGCTCCCACGGGATCAGGGCCTGCCAGCTGCTCCCTGGGCTGCCACAGTGTTGGTAGTGAGTGAAGTTGGGCACGTGGGCTGTGCATGGAGGGACAGTGCCCACCTGTCACATTCCTGTGGTGTGCAGCCCATGTTAGATGAAGTCCTCATGAACCAAATTCTGGGTCAAACAGCACGAAAAGAAGAAAAGCAAGCACTGCATTTCCACTATGTAACGCACAGTGAAAAGTTGTAGTTCACCTTTAGTACCAAGCCCTGGGATGCTCTTGAACCAGTATTGGTGCCATCTGGATACAGTGTAGTGCTATTGATGACAGGCGCCTTGTGATGTGTGACTCATCCATGCGGAGCACAGCCTGGGCCATGCTCCTTCTGCAGCTGAGGGGTAGGCAGGAACTCACGATGTGGATGACACACCTGGTCTCTGAGCTCACAAACTCAGCCCTGGCAAAGTTGTCCCCACAGTGAACTTCCTGATGATGATTTCCAACCTTGTGTATGCTAAAGCAGGAAGCCTGGACCATGGACCTGTCTTATTTTCCCTCCCTCCCTCCTCCCTTCCTCTTCCCCCTCCTCCTCCTCCCTCCCTCCTCCCTCCTCCTCATCTCCTTTCCTCCTCCTCCTCTCCCTCCCTCCTCCTCCTCTCCCTCCCTCCTCCTCCTCTCCCTCCTCCTCCTCTCCCTCCTCCTCCTCTCCCTCCCTCCTCCTCCTCTCCCTCCTCCTCCTCTCCCTCCTCCTCCTCTCCCTCCTCCTCCTCTCCCTCCTCCTCCTCTCCCTCCCTCCTCCTCCTCTCCCTCCCTCCTCCTCCTCTCCCTCCCTCCTCCTCCTCTCCTCTCCCTCCTCCTCCTCTCCCTCCTCCTCCTCTCCCTCCTCCCTCCTCTCCCTCCTCCTCCTCCTCTCCCTCCCTCCTCCCCCTTTTCTCCTCCCTCCTCCTCTCCCTCCTCCTCCTCCTCTCCCTCCTCCCCCTTTTCTCCTCCCTCCTCCTCTCCTTCCCTCCTCCTCCTCTCCCTCCCTCCTCCTCCTCTCCCTCCCTCCTCCTCCTCTCCTTCCCTCCTCCTCCTCTCCCTCCTCCTCCTCTCCCTCCCTCCTCCTCCTCTCCCTCCTCCTCTCCCTCCTCCTCCTCCTCTCCCTCCCTCCTCCCCCTTTTCTCCTCCCTCCTCCTCTCCCTCCCTCCTCCTCCTCTCCCTCCTCCCCCTTTTCTCCTCCCTCCTCCTCTCCTTCCCTCCTCCTCCTCTCCCTCCCTCCTCCTCCTCTCCCTCCCTCCTCCTCCTCCTCCTCTCCCTCCTCCTCCTCTCCCTCCTCCTCCTCTCCCCTCCTCCTCCCTCTCCTCTCCTCTCCCTCCTCCTCCTCCTCCCTCCCCCCTCCCCCTTTTCTCCTCCCTCCTCCTCTCCTTCCCTCCTCCTCCTCTCCCTCCCTCCTCCTCCTCTCCCTCCCTCCTCCTCCTCTCCTTCCCTCCTCCTCCTCTCCCTCCTCCTCCTCTCCCTCCCTCCTCCTCCTCTCCCTCCTCCTCTCCCTCCTCCTCCTCCTCTCCCTCCCTCCTCCCCCTTTTCTCCTCCCTCCTCCTCTCCTTCCCTCCTCCTCCTCTCCCTCCCTCCTCCCCCTCCCTCCTCCCCCTCTTTCCTTCTCCCTCCTTTTCCTTCCTCCCTCCTCCTCCTCTTCTTCCCTCCCTCCCCCTTTCCTCCTCCCTCCTCCTCCTTCCCTCCTCCTCCCTCCCCCTACTCTCCCTCTCTCCTCCTACCTCCTCCTCCTTCTTTTCCTCCCGCACTTCTCCTCCCTCCCCTCCCCTCCAATGGCAGCTGCTTTGAGAGGACAGGACTAACTTACTAACTTGAATGTATGGATTTTGTGTCACCTCCCTTCCTGTGCTCCCTGGAGTGCTCAGCATACGGTGGGTAGATAGATGGAAGGAAGGAAGGAAGGAAGGAAGGAAGGAAGGAAGGAAGGAAGGAAGGACTGAAGGGAAGAGGGAGGGAAGGAAGGAGAGAAGGAGAGAAGGGAGGGAGGGAGGGCAGCGTGAAGGAAGGAGGGAGGGAGCAGGAGAGGCTGATGCCTGGGTGTCCATGGGTGAGCGACAAGTGCTCTCCCTCCTGCTCCAGCTTGACCCCTGTGCTTCCCCTTGGTTCTGATTATTTTGAGCTTACTAGAAAATGAGCCTCTCACAGAAGCCAACCTGTGCTAATTGTCCCTGTAAGAAGACCCCATTTCACCTGCCAGCCATGGTGGGGTCAGAGGGGAGAGCCCTGAGCTGCTGCGGACCGCGCTGCCCAGGCTGGGAGCGCCTCTGCCTCGCAAGCCCGTTCCCCATGTGCCCAAGCGGTCAGCACAAATGTGCATTTTATTTGATTTATTTTAGTCAGTTATAGAGTAGGAGATGAGGCAGGATGGAGGGAAGGAGGGAGGGTGGAGGTGACTGGCAAGGGAGGGACAAACCCAGGAGGGCTTCAGGCCCAGCAGGGGCAGGCCCACCAGGCTCTGCAGCCCTCGCAGCTCTGTGCCCAGAGCAGCCGGCCCTGACTACCCCATGCCACCCACGTTGAGGCTGCTCGTCATTTTTCATGGCCTGGCTATGGTTTGGGTAGACATGCCAGCCACGGGGAGGGGGGAGTGTTCTGCGGGTGGCCACAGCGAGAGACCTAGGAGTGCGGCCGCCCCCTGCCCAGCACTGCTTGCTGCGCACAGTGGGTGAGCCCAGGGAGGTGCCACGAGTGCTCTGAAGGAAGGTTGTCCTTTTCTCAGGAGCTCCCTCCTCGTTCCGGGTGGCCAGGAGCACTTCACGAATCTCTCCTGAGCACTGAGGCTTTTGAATGGTGCGACATTATCTTCCTCTTCATGGGAACTGGAGACCTGGTCCCCTGCTACAGGGCACCTGCTGCCGTAGTGGAGAGCCCCAGGGGAGCCCCCTCGGCCAGTCAGGCCAGTCACAGTGGCTAATCCCAGGGGTTCTCCAGGAGACCCAGGGGCCCCCCTGCACTGGTCCATGACCTGTGCGTCACAGGGATTTGACACCTTTCTGCTGGCATTTGCTTCCAGACGCCACAGCGAGGGGCTCAGGGGGGGGGGGGCTGCCCACTGCTTAGATGGCCATCCACCTCGTCTCTAATGAGCACTGCTCTGTGGGCACACTGTCAGGGAAGCACTGAGTGACACCACTGTCCAGCGCTGGGACCTTAGCTCTTGGGGACAGCTGAGCAGAGGGGGTCTCTTCAGTGTGCTCACAGGAGCGCTGTCCTGGGCACGCCTGGAGCTGCCCTGGTACCACCCCATCGCAGCCGTGGAACCACGTGGCTCCCCCAGAGCCCCGGGGAACGTTTTGGGTCCCGCCCAACACTCTGGTTCTGGGTTAGGAGTGAGGCCCCCAGAGCAGGTGACTCTCCCAGAAACCCTGCTCCAGGGTTCCAGGAGGGACGGTCTTCAAGGGACAGAGTGAGCCTCACCCACCTTGCTGCACCAAGTGTCTCCCCTGCGCCCTGCAGCTCTGGGCACAACCTGGACACGGCGCCCTGAGACACTCCCACCCGCTGGCGGGGGACACCTCTCCCTGTCACTGTGGGGACGGGGCGCCTGGCTGCCTGTTCTTCAGCTCGATCCTCCCCGTGAAGCGCCAGCCTGCAGTGTTGCAGCCCTGCCCTGCTCTCGGCAGAGTCCAGCCTTGTCCTTCACACAGTAGCACAGGGCCGTGCTGAGGGTTGAGGGTGACTGACTGTCCCCCAGGACCCCCTGTCAGAGCCAGGCAGAACCCCGATTGCTCAGAGGCTCACAGGTGTTTGACTTTGACTCTTGAAACACGTGTGCCCTGTCTTGAAAGAAAGATGTCCCCATGCAGGGACCTGGGGACCAAGGGGATTTGCCAGGAGGGGCCGGCACCCTGGGAGCACTCACAAGGAGCACAGGTGTCTCTGACCACCTGCAGGGAGGCTCCCTCTGGTGGACCTCTGGGCATCTAGGATGCGGCGGGAGCAGGGAGGTTCACCCCATGAGGCTCAGGAGCGGGCGCCGTGGAGGCAGCTGGGGCTGAAGGCAGACTCAGGGCTGTTCCCTGTGGAGTCCCCTGAAACTGACAGAGGTTCTCGGTACTTCCTGGGTGAGGGCAGAACTTATGGGTGCTGGGTTTCACATAGGTTCTGTGTGACGAGGCTGTTGGCAGGATGGTAGTGGACACAGGCCAGGCCCCAGGTGGGCTCCATGGTTGCTGGGTAGCTGCGGACCTTCCAGACCTCCAAACCTTATGTGGGCCAGGCAGGAGCTTAGGAGGCCAGGAGAAGGAGCAGGAAGGGGAGCAGGGTGAGAGCATGGGAGTCTCTGCTTCACAAGCATCTCCTGGGCTGAAGGTCAGGAAGCCAATGAGTCCTTGCAGTCCTGAGGCGGGCTTAGGTATGTGGCGACCTGAGGATCCAGGCTCCTCCAGCAACGAGGGGTGTCTGGCTCATGGCCTGAGCAGTGAGGGGTTTGGGGGCACACAGCCTCTATTTAGCATCTACACATTCCAATGCAATTCAGATAGAGCACTGATCCCAACAGAGAAGAGGTTTCCTGTGCCTCTGCCTGCTAGCAGTCAGATCCATTCTCACCAAGCTTTCCTGGTGCTACAGAACACTTCATTTTGAGGAGGAGTAAGGGTGGGGTGCTCTTGTAGAAGCTGTGAAGTGAAACTATGTGGCTGAACCACTTCACCAAGGAAACCAACCCGTCTCTGAGGGCCACCCATTGACAAAGTGGGATGGGTCTAGGTGGCCTGGGAGGCCCTGAGAGAGAGGTTCATGCAGACCCCAGCCAATCAAAAGGCAGCAGAAGGAGCAAAATAGACAGATGCACCCCAAAGTCCCGAGGAGTAAGACGCAAGCTCCCCTGGAAGACCTGGCAAAGTCAGTCGCTGGTGAAGGCATGACCAAAAGCCAGGAGAGCCGGGGACGAGAGGGGGACGGTGAACTAAGAAGGCACCCGTCAGGGAACCTGCAGCCTGAGAGTCCAGGCTGGTAGAGCAGAGAGCCGTGGGCTTTACAGACGCTCCAAGGGCAGACAGACAGAGGGCAGAGGAATGAAGGAAACGCAGGGGACCGGTCCAGAAGAGCCAGCAGGGAGCCTGGGCCAGGCACAGAGAGCCCGTCTAGGACCAAAAGGTGCACAGACACATGAGCTCAGGGGGTGGAAGGAAGCAGAGCATTCACTTTACCCCGGGTACAGACAGCAGTGCAGACAAAGCCTGCGTAGAGAACAGTCTCCATCACTTCACCCGAGCCCTCGCAGCTCCTGCTCCCTGGCTAACCAGCAGCTTCCCCTTCCCTGAGGTTTGAGCCGCAGGGATCCGGCCCAGGCGCTCCAGAACCCTGGTGACTCCTCTGCTTCCTGAGCACCAGTGCGCAAGTGCTGGGGTCTAGCCCAGCAGGCATAAGGGCGGAGTCGGCAGGCACCTCCAGCAACACCTCGCCCCTGGCCTACTGGCTGTCTCCTTGTCTGAACCCCCTTCCTCTCAAGCCCTAGTAAGCAGAAGCATATACAACCGCACTTCTCAGGCTCTGCCCACTTACAGGCTGCTGAAGACACCTCCAGCCAAAGCAGAGACCTCTGAGCTCGGCTGAGTCCTTGTCTTCAGCCTCACTAACCTAGGAGGCTAATTCTTCTGTGATCTTCAGAGCAGAAGAGACAAGTGCAAACTTACAAGCCCGTGCAACACCAGCATTTTTAATTGGACTGATTCAGGAAGCAGCAGGAGGTGTGGCCCAAGCCTCACTCCTCCCTGTGCCCGCGTGCGAGCAAGGGAAGGGTGCGTGTGCCACAGAGGCAGCTGTACCCCTGTGCCCACATGGGTGGCGCTCTGACCTGCTGAGTCGGAGGGCAGCCGCAGGACACCACCAGGAGGTTTCCATAGCAGACAGGCTTCGCAGCCATTGCACGGGGCAAGGTGGGCGTGTGGGGCTGTAGCCTGGTCACAAGACTGGTGCCCTGGGCCCTTCCATCCAGGCCCTGGTCCCAGGCAAAGTACAACCAACAGTGACAGCAGGAGCCGCAGCAGACCCTCTCCAGGGCAGGGTCACTTCTGAGCAGTGGCCGCTGCTCCTGTTTCCTGCCACTGGGTTCAGGAGCAGGCCACAGCTGTGGTGCACAGACACCCTGTAGGCCCAGGCCGCCGGCTGAGTCCTGGTTACTGGATGGAGTCCTCGCCCCTGGGCACCTCTGCCTCTCGGGCTGGTGTCCTGCCTGCCACCTGGTGCAGCTGGTTCTGCCCTGAGCTCAGGGTCCCCTGGGGGGCGAGCTGAGCTGTAGCAGGTCACTGCTGTGCTCTTCCGTCACTTTCATTGGACGGAGACGGTGACCCTGCGGAGGCTCAGCCCCCTCCTGCTCCTATGCCCCCTCTCCCTCAGGGTCCCTCTGGCTTCTGTCCTGTTAGGACTGGGTGTCGAGGGAGAAGGGCCCGTGCTCAGCAGGGCCCCAACCTGGGCGGTTTCTATTCTTTTATTTTATTTTTTCCATTTCTTTTCATTATGTATTAACAAGTCATAGTTAGTTGTACGTATTTTTGAGGTACAAAGTGATGTCATGATTCTTCATACAATGTAGGATGATGAGATCAAGCTAATTAACATAGTCATCACCTCAAAGGTTTGACTCTTGGTGAGGAGAACATTAGAAACTTATTCTCAGAAATATTGAAAAGGCTGTTATTTGAATTGTTAGCAGTATTCTCCACTGTGTGAAACTGATCTAAACACAGTCGAACTCACTCCTCCTTCCTCTAACCATCCTCTCCCCAGCCTCTGGTGGCCACCGTCTGCTCTCTGCTTCTGAGTTTGATTATTTTCAATTTCACATTGTCTTAGTTCATGGTTTTGCTCTAAGAAAATACCTGAAGCCAGAGAAAAGAGGTTTGGGAAGCTTGCAGTCTGGAGGTGGATGCCTGGGATGAGGCAGTCCCTGGGTTTGTCTGGACCCCAGGCTTGCAGCACAGGAGTCCTGGGGGCACGCCCAGGGTGGTCTGTGGCCCGTCCCTCTGTGTGGTCATCCTTCAGCGAGATGCACTCCCCTCCCGTCTGTTGTCAGGGATGGCAGAATTTCTGGCTTCATGAAGGATGTACAGTACTCTCTAGGTGCACAAGCCATGCTTCCTTTGTCCACTACCCTTGGTGGACACCCTGATGGGGTGCCTTGGCGTAAGTGACTCCAAGTGGAAGCTGTCGCAGGCCTGAGTCGGCAAGACACGCCCATGCACCCTTTCCCCATTTGTCCATTCAGTTCAGCAAGTGGGAAGATGAGAGTCCAAGAAGAACTGGTCGGCAGCCAGGATTCGGTCAGGTTGTGACCGGTCCTGCTGATTCCAGGGCCTCTGGGAGCTCAGCTCACCACTGAAGGGGTCTCTCTAGGAGTTCCGGGGATGGACTGAGGGACTTTTGAACAATCACTACCACTCCATGCTCCCTCCAAGGGTAGTAGGTGCCCCACGGCTCCAGACAGAGTCCAGCACGCTGTGAGGGCTGCCCATGGCCCAGGGACTCCTTGGTCATACCCTGCACTGCCCCCTGCTCCACAGACCTCCCTAAGGGCCAGCAGTGACCTTCAGCTCATCCCATGGAGATGACGGTCCTGAGACATGTAGGTGGAGACAGGGACAGGTGGGGAGTCGGAGCCTTGGACGGGCAGCAGCCTCAGTCAAGTGCCCAGGTGGCATCGGGATGCTGAAGGCCACACCTCCCTGCCTGCCCTCCTTAGTGCTGTTGAAGAGGGCTGAGCCGTCCCCAAGCCTGTGGCATGTCCCTGGGAAGCCCAGTGGGCCCAGCCCCAGGGGCTCCTACCTCTGTAGCCTCGCAGCCTCCCTCCGGAGCCGCCGCTGTGCTCTGCACTCCTGAAGTGCCACCACTGTGCTCTGCACTCCTGAAGTGCCACCGCTGTGCTCTGCACTCCTGAAGTGCCACCGCTGTGCTCTGCACTCCTGAAGTGCCACCGCTGTGCTCTGCACTCCTAAAGTGCCACAGCTGTGCTCTGCACTCCTGAAGTGCTTGTGGTTCAAAAGCCCTGGTCACAGCCCTCTGCCGTCCTTGCTGACCCTGTGTAGACACACACACACGCATGGACCAAGGGACGCTGGCCTCCGTGGGGCCTGACTGCAAGTCCCTGGGCACCTCTGCTCCTCTGGCTGGTGTCCCACAGGGCAGAACCAGGGCCAAGGCAGCCCACCCAAGAAGCAGGAAGCTGCACCCACTCCTCTCGGCTGGGCCGGCCTGGATGGCCGAGGCAGGGAGGCCTTCTTCTGGAGTCTCTCAGCCACGCCTGTGTCTCCTCTCCCCGCGCGGGCTCTCCACCCTCGTCCATGTGGAGTGCACCAGGCCGGCCCTCACAGTCTGTCTTGCTGGGTGTCCGTCACCTGGCTCTCTCCCAGGGAGGGTTTCCAAACTGGAAGAAGCCCGCTCTGCAGCAAAGGGGTCTGCCCGGTCACCCCTCAGTACTACCTGTTTCAAGGGAGCTTGTGCCTGGCTCTGAGGAGAGCCCCAGTGGCCAGCTGCTGGCTCTGGCCACTTTCGGCATTCAACCAAGCCAGAATCTAAGTGGCAAGACCAGCGGGCAAACCCCCTAGACGTGGGGTGTGGGAGTGGCCAGGGCGAGGGACCCTGGGTGGGTCCTCGACAGGCAGCCTGGTTGCCATTTCTCACAGCTTCCTCCCAAACAAGCCCTGGACCTTCAGGTCCTGACTGACACAGCCTGGAAGCGGAGGTGTGGGGACAGGGCTCCCGCCCGGGCAGCCAGGTCTCTCCTGGGAACGTGCAGCCATCAGGGTTCCTGCAGCCTGCGGCCCAGGCCTGGACCACTGAAGGGAAAGCAGGGGATGAGACAGCTGTGCTCCAGGGCAGGAGACGTGGACACCCAGCCATGTCCCTCCCCACTGGATTCATCTGGGAGGCACTTCGGCCATGTCCTGCGCCTGGGGGACCTGGGGGATTTGGCCACCTGTGTGTGGAGGTTTCTCCTGATAACACCAGGATGCCTGCCTCCCCTGCTCCTCTGAGCTCAAGCCCACAGAGAGGACCCAAGGCCAGGGGGCTGTGGCCTCCCTGAGCAGAGCCCGCAGCCTGCCCCAGGACAGCTTGTCCATGGACCCCCACAGCCCTGCTGCTGCTGGAGGGAACGTCCACCACGTGGCAGCTGGAAAGGGAGCCCGCTGCCACTGTCACATGTCACCTCACCGGCACTGAGGTTGCTGGTGGCCATGGACAGCCAGACCCACAAACAGTTCCTCAGCAAGGTTCCTTGGAGAGTCTCAGCTCCAGATCCGGCTCCAACGGGCAGCACCTAGGATTTAACACACCCCCTGAAGAGTTACTTCCAGGATCAGAGCTGGGAGCTAACCTCCTGCCAGCAATAGGAAATTGTGTCCTGCCAGGAGGCTGGTGCCCAGGGAGGAGGCCCTCCATCGCAGACAGCTCAGACGGCCACCGGCTTTCCTTACGACCTCCATGACTGTGATCCTTAACTAGAAGGCAGGGTTGGCTGGCTGAATCTTCTCATGGAGAGATCACTGTTCGCCACATGACAGGGCTGTCCTGTGGACCACAGGCCCATCCACCAACGGTCCCTGGAGGGTCTGAGTGCAAGTTCAGCAGAGGGAGGGAGGAATTGGTCTGTGGGAGGGCCGAGTCAGGCAGTAAGGAGGGCAGAGTGGGCGCAGGTGGACAGGAGCAGTGGACAGGAGGAGTTGCGGGTGCTATTCTTGCTGGTCTCTCCAGGACTGTGGAACCAGGTGCTCTTCTCCAGAGGTTCTTGGAGTGCAGGCCTGTGACCCCAGCTCTGTCCGAGTCGGGCAGGTGTCACACTGAGCAGTGATGGGGCCTGGGGCGGATGTGCCTGGCTTCAGCACCCTGTTGGAGAGTCAGCGGAGCCTGCCGGGGAGGGGGGGGGGGGCGTGAGTCGACAGGCACAGTAAGGGCCTCGGCAAGCGCACACCCAGTCACCACCAGGGTGTGGTCTTTACCTGCAGAACACAGATGCCTGAGGTCTCACCAAGCCAGGAGGCCCTGCTTCTGGGGGCTTGAGTTGAGGCCACCTCCCAGGGGGTGACTTAGTCTACCTGCAGGAAGAAAAAGATCCCTGGGTCCAGCAACACCCTTGGTGGAAACTCCCCTGCAGAAGCACTGTTGAAAGTGGGGAAGGATATGGATCGAGGCGTCCACCGCGCTACATCTGCAGTGATAAAACAGAAGCCCTAGTCGATGCACGCGCGTGGGTGAGGACGCACAGGTGTTCCGCCACTTGTAAATACTATGGGACTCGGCATCAAAGAATGAAGCATGTCCAGAAAAGCGGGTAGAGGCCACGTGCTGCGTGGTGTCCAGAGAAGAGCCCGTCCCCCACGCAGGGGATCCCTGGCTCCGGGTGTGAAGTAGCAGTGGACAGGAGGAGTTGTGGGTGAGTACGCTGTGCAGAGTCACCTGTGAGTCTCAGGCAGCCCTGCCACGCTGTCCGTCCACGGCGCATGGTGCACACACATCTGAGGAGCCCCTGGCCGGGCTCCCAGAGGTGGTTTCCCACGAGGGACGGGAGCCAGGCTCCACGTGGCAGTGGGGAGGACCACCTGGCTTACCTCGGCCCTGCTCAACAGCCTGCGCTTCCTGTTGTTAGCTTGGACTTGTCTTATATTTTTATAAAATAAACTCCATCCTGTAAGCAAGGAAAACACCAGTAATTAGAACGGCCAGTGTCACATAGCTCGTCCCCATTAGTGAAAGCCTAGGACCCCATTCAGGTGTGTTGGGCTCACACCGAGCTTGTGTCCACACAAGGATTAGGGACAGTGGCACCACCTGGCTATCGTCATCCCTCTAAGTGAAAGAGCTGCAAAGGGGACCATCTGAAGTGCATATTGTGTCAGGCAATTCGGGCTTGTAACCGCTAAAGCCTCGACTGCACAGGAGTCCCTCGTGAGACCTCCAAGCCATCACAAGGGATGTGTCCAGGACCTGTGCCCCAGGCTTACAGTGACGACCTAAGGATCTGACTCGGGATGCAGTTGATCCCCCCACAGCTGGATCTTAACACTGGCCAAAGACGCACGGTGTCTTCTCTAGCTGAAATTAAACATTTCAAAGCCCAATTATTGAGTCAGGTTAAAATTTCTTGCCTGAACCAAATATATAGCATTTCTCATGTATAAGATGTGGAGTTAACAGAACATTAACTTCTAGAATAAGTGAAAAATAAATAAGCTAATGTGTAAATGAGAGAGCGCCACATCTGGGAACAGGGAGAGATCGGCAAAGACCCCTTCGCTTCCCCGTGGTTTTCCTGACTATCATGAATTAGTGCCAAATGTCAGCAGAATCATCTTTATAACCTGGTCAGATTCGTTTTAAACAGTGTGTATGCGTGAGTCTTGACTTCAGGGGTGGCGTCTCGTACGGCTCCGGCTCCTTCCCCAGCCAGGCAGGGGGGTGTCTTAAACCCTGACCCAGCAAGTTCTCTTCTGAGCTCCAACAGACACCAGGCACAGTTGCCAGCCCTGCGTAGGAGTGGGCAGCTTCCCCCACGGAGTCCACCTGGAGAAGAGCCAGGGCAGCAGCTGGGCGGGGGCCGGGAAGGGTCGTCCTCTGGGGCCCTGGGCAGGCTCCCTCCAGCAGCACTGGGGTGGGGCCAGCAGTGTTAGCCTGTGGCTAGTCACCGTGGGCAGCAGGAGCCCGGCGTGGTCAGTGGATGTCAGAAGAGCTGCCGGGCAGTAGACGGATCGCCAGTGTGACGTTCCCAGGCGAGGTTTGGGCCAGGGACACACTGGTGGGAGTCACCATTGTGGAGATGGCACTTAATGCAATGAGATCAACTAAATCAGAAAAAGTGAGCAGAGACAGAGGAGGCGACGGCCCTCCACAGCGGCCAAGGCCAGCAGAGGGCCCCGCAAAGACCCCGGCAAAGAGCCAAGTGGCCGGCTGAGGGAACAGGGAGGAGGGAGCGGGGTGGCCCAGAAGTCCTGAGACTGCATCTCAACAGACTGAGTGGTCTCCAGGGCCCAGAACGGCTGGTAGGCAGAGAAGGATGGACAGAGGACGTGCCACGCCCCCGCAGTAGAGTGGGTGCCAAGGGCGTGCCTGCTCAATATGGGAACATCACAACGCAGCTGGGACACTCCCGCTCGGGGCGGGCAGGAGCCATGGCCCAGGTCTCCAGCAGCGGCAGAGCGAGGCCGGGCAAGGGCAGACCAGTGTCCCATGTCATGTCCACACTCAGCCCCTCCCCAGGTGAGCTGGTGGGTGTTTTTCTTCCTGGGCTTTCCCGTGGTGAAATCCGCACGTCTGGTTGGCAGGCCGATCAGCACCCACATCAGACTCTGCCTCCCCTGGTGGGATGACATGGGGACAAGTCCCTGACCACAGAGCACAGGAGCTGAGCAAGAGGGGCGAGGAGGGCGTGTGCGTGGAAGGGATCATAACTTTAATAATGTCCGTGGGGAACTTTGGAAACCGAGTGGAGGAAAGGGAAGCTGGACTCAAGAGGCCACGTCAGGTTCCTGACCAGCCCCACCTGGGCCGGTCTCAGTGAGCGCCTGAGGAGGCTGAAAGCTGCCTGGCGGTCTGCAGGCCATCTGGAGGCCTGGCGCTCGTGGTACAGATGGGCCCTTCCTCCCTGGCTGCTCACTGCTGATTTTGTACTTTCATGGAAACTGGAAGAGAATGGAGGTGGATTGGCTGGTGGGGCCAGTGGGGAGGCAGGAGGCAGTTCCTCCACACTGGGCTGCATCCAGGCCAAGATGGAGACCAGGTCTGGCTCGAGTCAGAGGCCGAGGAGCACCTCTCTGTCTCGGGAAGGTGTCATCTCTAAACACGGACGTCTCCGACAGGATTGGTGACGTGGTTTGTGCCAAGTGGAACCTGGCCTCTGTTGGGACACCCTTAAGGGTCTCAACCCTAAACCACTTGTGGGCCGTGAAGGGGGCCGTGAAGCTGGCCGTGGGGTCCCCTCACCCCAGCAGCCCGGGCCCAGCACTCTCCTCAGAACTTGAAACACTCATTTTCCAAATGGAAAGTCAGCTCTCCTCTCCTTCCTTCCTGGCGTGAACGTCTGTCCTTAGAGAAGGGCAGGAGGCAGGCAGTTGCCCCCTCTGCACGCCCGGCTTTTTGGGTGTGTGGGTTCTGCACGGAGCCCGGGGGCTGTGCCCTGTGGACCTGCTGGTCCATCCCGTGGCCTTCTCTTCCCTGCTTCATCTGGCTCTTCATCCTTCCGCCTTCCACAAGGGCACGTGCAGTAAGCTCCCGGACAGGCAAGGAAGGCTGGACCTATCACGAGCCAGCTTGGCTCTGTGTCCAGTCTCTCCAGACCCAGCCGCAGGGAGGTGGGCTGTGCATGAGACGGGCTCACTCTCCCAGGGGCCGTCTCCATTCCTTGTTTCTCTCAGTGGCTGAGGGAGGCCTGTGTTGAGATGTCACCTGAAGCCACCACACCACAGCCTTGAGGCAGACGGGGTGTGGGCATGTGACGCCCAGGACTTGAGCTGCGCCTGGTCCTCCCTTGGTCTCCTGGGGTAGGTGGGGGCAGAGCAGCCCTCAGTTCTGTTCCACTTGCAATCATTTTTTTTTTTTTTGCAGAATTTTTGCTTAAAACCTTCTTAACTTTTAGAAGAAAAAGTTCTAAATACTCTGAGATAAAGAGGAAATTCTGAAATATTCCGGGCAGATTTCTTTCCCATCTGAAAGTGCACTTTCCACTTCTTGTTATCATCTCAAATCCAACCTCGTCAAGACAAAACCAGACCAGAAGTCCTATAACACTGAGGGCAAATGGTCCTGTGTGTGACTAAGACGCCAGCTGAGCCCTGTGACCTGAGCCAGCTCCCTCTGGAGATGCCCACGACGTGCAGCAGTGTGGGCTGATAAGAACTGGATTTAGTTTCTAAACCGACAATTGTCAGATGCGTTTTGTGGAAAGGTCGTGACCCAGAATGGAAGTAGTCAACACTGGAACCTTCACGTACCCACGCAGGCTTATCCCCATCGTGTTCAAAATCATTTAAAATTGAAGGTGAATGAGGGATACTGAGACAGTTCTAGAAAGATACTGCATTTTTAATCATTAAGTTTAGGTACTTTAAAAAAGAACTTTATATATGTTATCATTTATATAATATTCCATATCATATGTAACAAGACAGTATTATATCAACACGACACACTGTGAAATATGAGCATATATACAGATGTATTGCATAGCACAATGAACTTCTTAGCCCCTAAATCCAGTAGGCCTGGAGGTACAATGGGAAAAGAAGTTTGATTCTATAAAAATACAGCAGAAGTAATTTAGCAGCTAACAGAAACTGAGACAAGACAGCTCCGCTTAGCTGCAGACTCTGGGCAAAGTTGGGGCCGGGTCGGTTGCCGCCAGCCCCAGGCCTCTGCGGGTTCGTGAGATCCCTGCCCTTCGGTCTTTACAAGCTCGCTCAAGTCAAATGCCCAAGCAAGGGTATGTGCAGACTGCAGGAAAGGTGCAGAGGCTTCCGGTGCGCAGGGCTGAGCAGGCTGCCCGCTGGCCCAGCTCCCCGCCGGCCCAGGTGCTGCAGGTGAAGGAGCAGCTCCTCCTCAGTGAGCACGGTGCCTCGCTGCCTTCTCTTGAAGTGATACTGCAGAGCGGCTGAGTGTGGGTGGCTGTGAGGCAGCGCGGTCCCAAAATGGGGCCTTCAGATGCATCCTGTGCTGGAAAGCGTCAGCAGGCTCAGGCTAATAGCTCCCCCTGGATGACCTCCAAAAGACCACAGCCCAAACCCATGGCTGCTCCCAGTGTGCGGTGCTGCTAGTGACAGGCCTCAGAGCTTGGGTGCTCCTGGAGGCCTTCTGCACCTGCTGGCCTCTTCTGACCCCACTGCGCTGCTCTGGGGGGGGGGGGCTGTTGGCTGCATGAACAGCCTCTGCTCAGTGCATCTGAGCTGGACTAGAGGAACTCAGAGGCCAGAGCAGTGGCACCCTCTGCGTGACTACGAACCTCTCACTGCCCAGACGCTGCCTTTGCCAGCACCATGGCAGCACCCTGCAGCTCCGAGTTCCTTCCTTCCCTTGAAACAAAGCTACCATTTCCATTCTAGCCAACTCTTCCAGCCAGTGTACTCCTGGCCCTGCCTGTGAGTCTTGGAATGTCCTTGAGCTGGCCAGACCAGAGTGCTGTGGCCACCAGGGTGCAGGGGCGTCCACCACACTGCTGTCCTCTGCACACCCATTCCTGTTTAGGCCTTGGAAAGTAGAGGGGACAGGACGGTCCTGGCGAGCTGAGCCCCGGGCACTCCTCCTGGGCTCAGCCACTCCTGGCCTGACCTTTCTGTGAGCTGGGCTGGGTGACATCTGAGCACACCCACCTGTCCCCACAGTAGACACAGCGTTAGGGCCACCACCCCCAAGGCCTCCTCCTCATAGGTCTTTGCAGTGCCCTCCAGGTCCCCACTGTCCCCACCCTTGCAGCCACTGGCAGCTTCCTGTCACTGCCTGTGAGTTTGTAATTTCATATGAATTGTATCATACAATGTATGTTCCGTCATTCAACCTGAGCACGTGAAGACTCTTCCACCATGGATGCATCAGAAATCATTGATGTTTATTGTCAGATAGAATCCCGCAGCATGGTGTCGCACACTGTGACCAGCTCCACTGGCCCTGGGTGTCCAGGTCAGCTCCAGCCAATCTGCTGGGAAGTGTCCCTGTGCAGGTCTTCCTGGAGACTGACACTGCATTTGTTCAGGATGCACATCTTAGAGGAGGGTGGCCCGTCCTGGGGCCCGAGTGAGTCCAGCTGTTGTCCCACATGTGCGTTTCACTCTCCTGCTGGCGGTAGAGCCACACCCTGGTGTGTCCCCGGCTCTCACCAAAACCCTGGGTGGGCGACCTTTGCATTGGCATGCCAACAGTCGTGTGGGACACTGCTGTGGGTTTAACTGGCTGTTTCTTTAAAGTCCGCTGATGCTCATGTCCCCTGATGGCTAATTTGCTGTCCATGTTTCTCATTTTGTAAAGGGTCTGTTTAACCACTTGCCCATTTTAAAATTCTGGCTCTTATTTTCTTCTTGTTGTGTTTTGGGATCTCTTCTCTATGTATTCTGGAGACAAGTATGTCAAGTGATTCGCCAATGTCTTGTCCCCAATCGTGCCTTATCTTCTCACCCTCTCAACTGTGCTTTTTGAAGAGCAGACATTTCTAATGTTAATGAAGTTCAAATTAACGATATGTTGTTACATGGGTTGTGCGTTAGGAATTGAATTTGGAAGCATTTGTCTGATTTTCAACAATACACTGGACATTTGGGAAAGTTTTATTGCATTATATTTTCCATTAGATTCATGATCCATTTGAGTTAAGTTATATGTGGTGCAAAGTCTTGATCCATATTCATTGTTGGGCTGGGGATGTGGCTCAAGCGGTAGCGCACTCACCTGGCATGAACGGGGTGCTGGGTTCGATTCTCAGAACCACATACAAATAAAATAAAGATGTTGTGTCCACTGAAAACTAAAAAATAAATATTTAAAAAATTCTCTTTCTCTCTCTCTCTCTTTAAAAATAAAAAATCAGTAGTGTTCCGATTCTGCAACCTCAGTTCTGTGCCAGTGGTCTACAGGATTTCCTTTATGCCTACACCACGCTGCCTAACCAATGCAGCTCTGTAAAAATCTTGAAATCAGAAAACGTTGATTTTTCAACTTTGTTCATTCCTAAAGTAACTTTGACTAATCTGGAATCTTTTTAATTCCATGTGAATTCCAAAATCACCTCATTGATTTCATTAGAAAATGATTGATAGATTTTGATTGAGACTGAACTGAAACTAACTCTAGAAAATTAAGGACAAATTACCATATTGAAAATACTGCAACTTTTGATCCTCGGCATGATACATTTCTACATTTATATGAGTCTGTTAAGTCTTCTAGCAGAGTTTTTGTTGCTGTTGTTTAATTCTCAGTACAGTACAGAACCTGCACATTATTGTCTGGTCTCTACCCATATATTTGACACTTTTGATGGTTACTGGTATCTGAACTTTAATTTCTGATTGTTCCTTGCTGGTGTATGGAATCATTTTTTAAGCATTATCTTGTGCCCTGCGAACCTTCCAGATGCTCTTACTAACTCCTGTGGCTTTGCTGCAGACTCCAGGAGATTTCTGTACGGTCCTGTCATGTACCGGTAGAGGTCTACTTCTTTGTCCTTCTGTGTGCCTTTCTTTTTTCTTGGCTTATGGCATTGGCTGAAATGCCCAGTGTAGTGTTGAATGGCAGCACGGTGCAGAACATCATCTCTTGTCCCTGATCTCAGGGTAGACTATCCCTCAGGCTTGAGCAGAGGCTCTCTGCCAGGTTGACAAGTCCCCTGTGACTCCAAGTTTGTTGAAGTGGACATGGGATGTTGTCACACGACTGTTTGGCAACTCTGGGGACGATGGTGTGATTTTTCATTGGCTTGTGGTGAACTACGCTGTCAGACTGTGAAGCGCTGAGCTGCGTGATGTCCACTGGGTCATGCCTCTGGGTTGCCCTTGTCTGCCTCTTGTTTAGACGTTTGCATCTGTGTTCATCCTGGGGATGCGTCCCCACCTGGTTTGACTCTCAGTCGTTAGTGGACGTGGGTTTAGAGTAGCCATCTCCTGTGAACTCACCGTGACCGCCTCCCTTCCTTCTCCCGGGCTGCACTCTTGCTCTCAAAGCTGCTGGCCTGCAGTGGACATGGCCACTCCTGCTTTCCTTGCACTGCTGTGAGCCAACCTCCTTTCACCTCCCTGGGTTTAGCCTGGTTTTGTCTCTACTTTTGAGAAGAGTTTCTGTGGCCATGTACACTCAGGCTTGGCTCTTCCCCCCGACGTGGCGTCTTCTGCCTTCACGGGGCAGACAGCTCACAGGTGAGGTGAGGCTGGGTGTGGGAACCCAGGTCGGCTTCACTCTGTCTCAGCAGCTTCCCCTCCTCCTCGGGGCTGAGTAGCTATAGTTCTGTGTTGTTTCTTGCCTTATTTTCTGTAACTCTTGTAGTGGCTGCTGTTATTTCAGTTGTTACTTTGGGCTTGTAAAATACATCTTGCATTTTTCAAAGCTCACCTTTGAACGTCACTCCTCCGTGAGAGAATTTCCCACAGGACGCCTCCTTCTCTCCCTCTTGGTCTTTGTACTATGTCATAAAGCTCAGTTTTATGTTATAAATGACACGTTGTCATTTTTAACTCTCGCTTGTTTTACGGGACTTAGGTAATGAAAACACACTGCTCTCTCACCTACGGGTCCATGGCCGGGTGCCAGGAGCCATCCACGCAGCTTTGACTTGGTGATGGCTTCCTGGTGCCTTGCCCTGGCCTCAGCCTGACCTCACGTCCCCTCAACTTGGAGATTCCCTCTGATGCTTCTTGTAGGACACTCTGCTGGTGCTGTGGATCTTTTCAGCTCTGCATATCTGAAAAGCCGCGACACTTGGTCTTTGATGACACGTTCAGGTTACCAGGGAGGTGCCCCCAGCTCTGCAGGCGGGCTCCTCCCTGGCCCCTGGCACTGTTACTCAGCATGGCAGTACCTGCCCCGACTTCACACCCAGGTCCTGCTCACCCTTGGTCTGCAGCCTCCCTGTTAGCAGCTGCAGCTCCACAGCTGGCTCCTGGGCTCGGGGGGTACGACTGAGAGTTGGGAGTCTTCTTCCATCTCAGGACGGGTTCAGCCAGCAACTTCACAAACGTATTTGTCTGTTGTCTCTCACCTCGGCTTCAGCGGTTCCGATCACACGTGCAAGGCCCCAGAAGTTGTCCTGGGTGCTGTCCCTATTTTGGGGTCCTTCACTGTGCCCAAGGGTCATCTGCTGCTTTGCCTTCGGCTCACTGCCACCTGCACAGGGTCAGTCTCCTGATCCCACCCGGCACGTTCTCTTCCCAGACGCCGTTGCTTTCATCTATAAAAATGTAATTTGGGTTCTTTTAACATCTCCTGTCTCTACTTATATTTTTGAATATATAATTATGATAATTATTTCCACCATCCTGTCTGTAATGAGTTGATGGATGTCTCTCCTCACTGCAGATTTTATTCCAGCTTCTTTCTGGGGCTGATGGGCTTTGCTGGAATCCCGACGCTGTGAATTTCCCCTTTTGGTGCTGTGATGTGCTTTCCTGGGAGCACCTGGAGCTTTTCTCCAGGACGCAGCTGGCTTGCTGTGTCCAGTGTGCTCTGGGCAGCCTTGGAACGACACGCAGTCGGTGACCAATTATGTTCTGCCACTGAGCCAGACCTTCCTGAGTCCTCTGCCCAGTGTCCCAGGCCCCCAGGCTTCATCTGGGTGCCTAGGGAGGGCGCAGGGCCTGCCCTGGGTGAGTCCTGCCCATGGCCCCTGGGTGGCTCTGCCAGGGTTCTCACTGCCCCTGCTGGTCAACACTCTGCTGGCCCCACTGGGAGTCTTCCTGCGCCTCCGGGTCACCCCCGCTGTGCTCTGCTCTGCAGTGCTCAGTCCTGCGGCCTGGTCTCGCTGGCCTCTCAGCTCTGACACCTCGGGAAAGGCTCTTCCTGGTCCCCTCCTGCCAGCCCTGTGGGAGCTCGGGTTGGGCAGGAGCCAGGCGCGTGGGCTGGGCTCCCTGCTTCTGCTCCTTCACAGTCTGATCCGGGGCTTGGAAGCCGGCCCTGCGTGTGATGTGTCTGCTGAAAGCTTGCTGGGTGTGTGGTCTCTGAGAGGCAGGCTTGGCGGCTGCCTCTGCCCCCCCGTGGGAAGAGGAAGCCCACCCTCCTTCCCCTGCCTGGGCCCCCCGTGCCAATCTCCAGTGATGAGGCCAGGCCTGCCCCTCCCCTGCCCCTCCCCTTCTTTCCACCTGTCATTTTCTCCCCTTCACAAAGGAGAGAGGGTCAGGCCATCACCCCCTCAGAGCAGTTAAGGACATGCAGGTCACCCACCAGTGGCCTCTGGTTCCTGGAACCGTGCAGCTTCACCACGGCCTGGGAGGGGGGTGGGCAAACTGAGAGGGGGTTGAAGGGCCCCCGCCTCCAGGGCCATACCCAGCATCTCTGTGTTTCAGAACCCGGGGTCTGTGAATGACAAGGACGTCCACTAGGAGAAGCCCGTGTGATGCCCCAGAACCCCAGGCAGGACTGTGAGCACAGGGCCGAGTGAGGCAGGGAGTGAGGTTGGGGCCGGCATCCAAGGTGGACCTGAACCAGGGCCCCTTGGGCACATGCAGGGTCAGCCACACTCACCACGCAGCAGGGCATCATAAGATCCAAAGCCGTGTGTGTGTGTGTGTGTGTGTGTGTGTGTGTGTGTGTGTGTGCACTCGGTTAGGAAACGTGTAGTGTATCATCAACAAGTTCTATGTATAACACACTAATGTCTACTGTGGTAAAATGGCACATATCTTTAAAATCCGGGTCATCTTCTGGCCTTTTATTCACATCTTGACACTGGAGCTCATGTCTGGTGTCGGGGAACCATTCTCAAATGCTCCTGTGACCAGCTCAGCCTGCGTCTGAGTCACTCACCTTGGGAAAATGTGAATGTCCACGCAGGGCTCCTGGACAAAGTGGACAGTCCATATTTCATGTAAAACACAAGGTACTGGTGTCTAAAAAAGCACTCAATCTTATTCCTGTTAAAACAAGTGCAGTGTTTCCCTGAAATAAAATGAGCATTGGGGACAGATACCTCCTCTTCCCGGTCACTCAGGTACGTGAGCCTCTGAAACACCAGCGGCCGGGCCGTGGGCCTCACTCTTCACTGGCTTCCGGCATCTTGCTCGGCACAGCTGTCTGAGGGCCCAGTGAATGGATCCGTGGATGACACTGCCATGCAACTGTGAAGTGGGCCCAGCCGAGAAGATGCTCGGTGCCACCTGAGTCTGCTTCTCACTGTGCCACCAGGTCTGGCAGCACTGTCAGCCTCGGGGGCCGCTCCCTGTTCTCTTCTACCCCAGGTCGCTGTCACTGGATCAGTTGTATTGACAGTGGTAGGGTGGTGACAGCAGACACTTGTAACACAGATGCTTGATCTTGCTCCAAAGTAAAATTCAGACACAGCCACTACTGAGAAAGAACCACTTTAAAAAAACTTTGTAGGATAGAAAGAGCGTTTTGAAAAGCAATGTTTAGGAATGTTGTCCTTGTCTTATGATCTTTTAAAAGATTTTGCAACAAAGTGATGTATAAACTGTTAAAAACTTGCAAACTTATGCACTTTAAAATTCTGGAAACAAAAAATTCATAAGAAATGTTAAAATTGTCAAAACTGAAATTTAATTATTTCAGTGGTTTTTAATTACATTCATGTGTTTTAAATATCTATCTTAGGTGTCTACCTGTCTGTCCATCCATCTACCTATCTGTATAAAATTGGTAGCAAGAGCAGCCAAGGATGTGTGAGAAGGGAACCTGACCAGCTGTTCTTCAGTCTGGTGGGATAGTGTACAGACAGAAGGGGAGTGTCCTCACAGCCCATGTCCAGGGTAGAGGCCTCCTCTCCTTCCCCTGGAGATGGAGGTGCCTCTGTGAGGTATCAGTCCAGCTAGGAGAGGTCCTCAATGCATTTATAAATTTAACTTAGAGATTGAGATTGAAATTGCTCTTTCATAAAATGTCAGGGAAAATTTTAAGAAATAATGTCCTATTTGAAGATATTTTTTTTCTCACTCTAAAAACATTCTTGAAACATTTCAGGAAAGTTTGTACTGATCACAAATTAAATACATGTTATATATAATTGTGGTCATGTGTGTGTGTTACCCGTGTCCACATTCATGAGCTGTGTAGGGTGGAGAGAGCGGTCACATGTATGGGTGGACGGCACTGCTCGTGGTTGAAGGGACGCAGAGGGTACCTGCCGAGTGACGTGGCAGAGGATGCAGGTGCCTGGGCGGTGGTGAGCCCTCTGCCTGTTTCCCACTGCAGGTCTGCACACCAGCCCTGACCTCCACTTTCATAGTGATTTTTCTAAAGGCCCATCCCAGGTGCAGAGAGTGCAGGATAAGTCAAAGTCAAGGTCACTTACTGCAGCTCATGCCCTGGGACCTGGTCCTCCCTCAGTGAGCTGTGAGGGGGTCAGCTTTGAGGAGCAAGCGAGGAGACTTGTTTAGGTCATTGGTATTTCTGGTTTGTGCCCCAGAAATGGTAGCCTCCCGAGTCGTACTAGTGTGCCTAGACAGTGGCACTTGTGAAATCCTACCCAGTGTAGGTTTCCGTGGGCAGGGCACGGGGTCACCACCTTCCAGTCAGAGAGAGAATGGAAGCACAGCTGGAGGAAATTGTTAGAGAAAATGCTGCGAGGTCGGCAGGGCCATGACCCAAAGCAGACCGCAGGTGGGTGAGGCCCTCCCACCTCACCTTCCATCGCTGGGCCTCTCGCTGCAGAACCAGGGCATGTTCAGGAGAGACTGGGTGGGAACCAGGGAGTTCACTGTCCTTCAGAAAACGTGGATGGAAACCGGGGAGGTTTCTACATTAGATTCTAATTTTTAGAAGAGTTCATGGCTTTCATCAGATTTGGAAAATTCATGACCCAAGACTGGTGTGAGGTGGAGCAGTGCTCAACCCTGGTTCAGGGCTGGGCTGCAGCCAGTCTAGTCTCAGTTTGGATGCGGCAGACAGGCCTCCTTCTCCCTTCTGCCCCACACAAGATACAGAATCAGCATCATTAATGGATGACTGAGAGTGTTCAGAAGTCAACGTCAAGACATTCACTAAGCACCGTGTCCTGCGTCATGAGTCACACAGAGTAGAGCACTGGCCTGGGGCGGGGGCAGCTCAGTGGCCGAGTGTCTGCCTGGCATGACCAGGCCCTGGGTCTGAGACGCAGCACTGCAAAAGGAAAGAAAAATGAAAAGGAAGAGAGGAGACTGGCCCAATCAGGCTGCCCATTGGACCCGACATCCCAAAGTGGCCGTCTCCGCACAAAGGACGAACATGGGCACAAGGAAGCAGACACTTCTCTTTTTTTTTTCATGTTTAAAAAAGTTTGATTGTTCTTTTTCATCATACCTGACAGGAGAGTGTGTTTGACATATAACACCTGCATGGAGTATGAAGCCTCATTCTTGTGGTGGTACGTGATGTGGAGTCCCCCAGTCCCGAGTTCATGTGTGAACATCGGAAACTGATGTCGCCTCCATCCCACGGTCTTTCCCCTCCCCCGCCCCTCCCTCCCCTGCATCCCCCTTCACTCCGAAATACCTCCAACTCCCATACCCTCTCCGACTGTGCGTCGGCATCTGTACCTCAGAGAGAACATTCACCTTGGGTTTGGGGGGATTGGCTAATTTCACTTAGCATGATAGTCTCCAGTTCCATCCATCAACCAACCAGTGCCATAACTTCGTTCTTCTTTATGACTAACATTCCCTTGTGTGTATAGACCACGTTTCCTTTATCCATTCGTCTGTTGAAGGGCACCCAGGATGGTTCCACGGTTTACATATTGTTAGTTGAGCTGCCATAAACATCGATGTGGCTGCGTCATTGTAGTACGCTGATTTTAAGTCTTTGGATATAGACTGAGGAGTGGGGTATCTTGGTCAAATGCTGGTCCCATTCCACGTTTTCTGAGGAATCTCCATACTGCTTTCCAGAGTAGTGGCACCAACTTTCAGTCCCACCAGCAATGTATAAGTGAACCTTTTCTCCCACACCTTTACCAACATTTATTGTTGCTTGTATTCTTGATGATTGACATTCTGGCTGGAGTGTAGTTTTAATTTGCATTTCTCGAACTGCTAGAGATGTTGAACGTTTTTTCTTATATTTTTTGACTGATCATATTTCTTCTTCTGTGAAGTGCCTGTTCAGTTTCTTTGCCCATTTGTTGATTGGGTTCTTTGTTTTTTTTGGTGTTGAATTTTTTGAATTTATTTGTATATCCTGGAGACTAATGATCTATCTGAGGTGCATGTGGTGAAGATTTTCTCCCATTCTGTAGGCTCTCTTCATGTTCTTGATTGTTTCTTTTGCTGTGAAGAAGCTTTTTAGTTTGATACCATCCCACTTGTTGATTTGTAGGAGTCTTGCTAAGGAAGTCAGCTCCTAAGCTGACTTGATATAGATTTGGGCCTCCTTTTTCTTCTGTTAGGTGCAGGGTCTCTAGTCTAATTCCTAGGTCCTTGATCCACTCTTGAGTTGAGTTTTGAGAATGGTGAGAGATAGGGGCTTAACTTCATTTTGCTGCATATGCATTTCCATATGCACCATCTGTTGGATAGGCTATCTTTTCTCCAGTGAATGTCTTTGCTGCCTTTGTGTAATATGAGATAACTGTATTCATGTGGGTTTGTCTCTGTGTCTTCTATTCTGTACCATTGGTGTACATGTCTGTTTTGGTGCCAATACCATGCTGTTTTTTTATTACTGTAGCTTTGTGGTATAGTTTAAGGTCTAGAATTGGGATGCCTCCTGAGAAGCCTACACCTCTAATCCTGCAATTAAAGGTCAGTCTGAGCAGGAAGATGCCTCATTATATCTGTATTTATAAAGTAATCCAGATGCATAATAACAAATGATGCTCAATAGTTGTACTTCCAGGGCACTCTGTACCCTAAAGACTGCATGCCCTGCCCCTAGGGGAGACCAAGGCTGTACCAAGGAGCCACCGGTCACCACGACTTCATGGGCCGGCCACCAGTGGGCCCAGCGTGGCATGTGCTTCTGTCTAGGGTGGCTCACTCAATATGGCTTTGATAGTTAACAGAGAACTCGCTGTCACAGCACAGGTCAGGGCTTGTGTGAGGTGCTTCCAACATGCACACCTTCATCACGAGGCAGGCCAGTCTTCTTGCTCTTGGGGACATGGAGGACATGTGCAGGCCATGTAGCAGGAAGGAGGGCATGTGGATGATGAGGCGCTGGCATTCACATCAGGAGACAGTGGCGTACGCAGAACGGCACGTACCTGGGTGGCTGTGCGTCGATTCTGGGGCCTTTGGGGACCTTCCCCGAGGGGCAGTACTGCCCGAAGTTACTGTGTGTGAGCTGGCATTAAAGGAGAAGCCCGGAAGCGTCTGCTCTTCTCCAGCGTGCTGCTGACTCAGTGGGATTGGGCCCTCGGGTAATGAGCACAGGAAGAGCGCAGGCGCAGTCTCCCCTCGGCTGCCTCCAGGCCAGGAGAGAGGACGATTCCAGCCCAGTGCCGGAGCCCTGAGGGAAGTGTGGGCACGTAACAAGGGGTTTTACCCCCCGGGCTGCTGTGGGGGTGTGTTCTGCAGGGTGACTGTGACTTCATCAGGTAACAACAACCAGAAGGACAAACTGGAGACCAGAGAGGCCCAAAGACAGGAAGAGAGCCAACCCTGAGTACGTTGGGAACCGCGAGGACTGAGATTGCTGCAGTGTGAGATGTCAGGCGGACCACAGCCATCGACACCAGGCTGCACGCCAGAACCAAACCCCAAGGCCGGTTGGACCCGGAAAGGCTTGGACTTGACCCGGCAGGTGAGGAGCAGGGCCAGGACAGGTGCAGGTTGAGGTCCTGCAACCCGAGGAGGGCAGCTCCGCCCAGCGCCTCGGGCTCCCACACCTGCCCTGGCTCAGTCCCAGGAGCGTGGTGGAGAGAGACGCGATGTTTTCAAAGCAGGTGATGTCCACCATGAAGACAGCTGGCCCTCCAGTCCAGGGCCTCCACAGCATGGACTCAACCAACTCAAAAATATCGGAGACAGCTTAAACAGGCGCAGCTTCTTTTTCTTGTAGTTTTTCCTCAAACAGTTGCTGAGTAACAGTATTTATATGGCATTCACCTGTGTCGACTGCTCTGGGTGATGGAGAGATGATTTCAAGTAAGCAGAGGTCGCGTGGGTTCCATGTAGACACTACACCACTTTGTCCAAGGAACTGGAGCCTCCGTGGATTTGGTGTCCTTGAGGGAACGTGGAAACAATCAGCTGCAGACACCCAGGGACCACTGTGGCCTAGAAATCTGAGAAGAAGTGTCCTCCAGCGTGATCCTCCCTTGAACGTCTCTCGCAGTGTTCTGTGCACCATTCATTGTCTCCCCTCCACTTTTGTTTAACAGGGAAAGTGGTCCTGTCCTGGAATCTCAGGGTGGGCAGGCTGAGTTCCCTCTAGTGGGAAATGAATGAAAGAACCCCGACAGCACCCGATGAGTACTTCCTCCGGTTCATTTGCAAGACTGTTTCCTTCTATCTCTTGGCTTCTGAGAAAAGCCTGCACTTTTGGCTACTGTAGAATGAGTATGCACCACTGAATACCAGATGGAAGGGCTGCTAGGGCGGACTTCCGGGCTTCAGAACTTGAAGGTTAATTTGTCATTAGCAGTGAACGACGGGGTGAGGGCTTTAGTTCAAAGTGCCACTAAATTAAAGATGAAGCTTAAAAATGCTTAAAATTTGTAAAAAGTCTAACCACTGCTACGAAATAGAAAGTTGTGAAGTAATAGGCTCCATCACTTTCAAGTTGGAGAACTTAGCTGGGCCACAGAAGGGCAGTTCAATCTGAGGCTCGGGGAGCAGTGGACAGAGCCATTGCCCATCTTGACAGTGGCTCCGTGGGCCTGTGGCCAAAATGGGCCCCAGAGGTTGCTTAATTTTCCCCCTCGACACACACTTCATGTCCTCTTCAGACCTAGGGACTGTCAGTAGCGGGTGTGAGGATGAATCAGGTGTTGTGCTGAACACCCAGCCTCAGGGCAGGGCCCAGCCTGTCCCTCTGCCTTAGTGGCCGCGCGTGGATGTGCTCTGCTTATCCCTCCTTAGCACACAGGTCCTCGGGGCACAGCCTGCTTGCTGCCTCCCTCGGGACCGGTGCCTGTGTCCAGGTGACCTTCCTTCACGCCTCGTGTCTTAGCTTTTTCGATGCTGTGACTAAAGGATCTGACCAGCATAACCAGAGAGGAGGAGGAACTTATCTGAGGGCTCAGGGTTTCAGAGGTCTTAGTCCACAGAGGCTGGCTCCATTTCTCAGGACTGGAGGGGAGGCAGGACATCATGGCCGAGTGTGTGGCACAGGGAAACCGCTCACGTCACAGTGATCAGGAGGCAGAGGGACTCCACTCTCCAGATGCGAAGATGTACCCCTCCTCCAGCCACACCCACCACTCCAGTTACCCCTCAGCTAATCCCACCAGAGGATTCACTCGCTGACCGTTAGGACTCTCAGGACCCAGTCACTTCTCCTCTGAACCTCGTGCACTTCTCACACTGAGCTCTGGGGACACCTCACCTCCAAACCACAACACCTCGCCTGCACTGCTAATGCACAAACCAGGAGATGTGGCTGAGGACCCTCCACAGCCCAGCCCGTGGGATCTGAGGAGCCCCTGTTCAGAGAGGCAGCACCCAAGAGGGGGAAGACTTGGCCTCCAGGCGTAGACTGCCCTCCACCACCTCTGTCCCCTGCAGGGTTGGCAGTGAGGTCCGTGGCGCAGTTCTTGGAGCCAGAGGCCGTGTCACCTTGCTGAACATCAGGATTTTGTGAGGTGACCAAGTTGAGGACATGCTGCTTTGCATTTTTTTGGGGGGAGGTGTACCAGTGATTGAGCTCAGGGCACTCGACCACTGAGCCACACCCCAGCCCGATTTTGCATTTTATTCAGAGACAGGGTCTCACCACGTGGCTTAGCACCTTACTTTTGCTGAGGCTGGCTTTGAACTGGCGATCCTCCTGCCTCCGCCTCCCGAGCCACTGGGATCATTGGTGTGCACCACTGTGCCCTGCGTGCTCTGAGCCTTTAGGTGGGCTCCATGGAATCACAAGGGTCTCTCAGAGAGAGGAAGAGGGACATCATCAAGAAGGACATGTGGCCATGGGAATGATGCCCGAGGGGCACAACCAGGGCCAGGAGCCAAGGGACGCGGGCAAAGGTGAGGAAAGGTCCACCCCAGGCTCACAGCACCGTAGCCATCCCACCTGGGTTGTGCTCTCACCCCAGGGCTGTGAGGTGACACCTCTATCCTGTTCGTCACCTGGGCACTCCTGTGCTGCAGGAGCGCTGTGGCATTCGGGCACTCCACAGTGCAAGCCAGGGGGCACTTTGAGCAGTCTCTGTCCCTGCTCCCTCACGCAGCCCTGGGGACCACTCAGCAGGACTGCCGAAGGCCTCTTTTTGAATCCCCAGGTCCCACACAGGCGGGGCCTTTCCCAGATGGAGGTGTGCAGGGAGGAAGGGGCAGCCAGACGGTGCATCTCCTGGTCGAAGCCGGTGCGGCCTGCAGGGACCTTCTGTTTTCAAAAGTTCCTCCCACAGGGCCTCGGGGTGCCCGCCTCTCAGAGCACCCGCTCCCCTTGTACGCACAGAAGGAGGTCCCGGTGTGATGGGCGTTGGGTGGGGAGGGCAGCAGCCAGGGTGGGTGGAGACAGAGAAGGGCCTTGGTATACCGTAGGGAGCTGCCCGGCAGGAGCTCCACACACTCCAGGCTTCTCCCCGTCACAGGGACCCCACAGGGGAAGAGCAAGCCCTGCCTCCCCACTGCCACTCTGAGACCGTCCTTTCCATCCGGGGCTGCGCCGTTGTCCACTGAAGGTGCAGGAGAGTGACCCAGGGCCCTGGGCGGAGCTGCTCACAAGCTCCACACTTCACTTCTGCTTCCCTGGGGCCAGCGCGGGCCCTGGCTGGCCCTGAACACAAGGACGCCGTGTGTAGCTTCACTGTGACCAGGGACAGGAGGCCCTCGACGTGCGGTCAGCCCTACAACCTTTCTGTAGGCATGGTGACTTTCTTTTTCCTAAAAACTCTGGCTAACTTTAGAAAATGGCATTTCAAAATATCTCCTATCAAAGAGTATTTGCTTTTCAAAGCAGAGGAAGAGGCGGCCCACGCGGGACCCTCCTCGGGAAACGGGGAGCATCCCAGGGCCCTGCTCCTCTCTGGCACTGGCAATCCTTCCAAGCAGCCTCGCCGTCGTCTTCTTAATAAACCAGCTGAAGCCAGTGATTCTGCGAAGGGGAAAGCTCGCTCTCCCAGGGCCTCTGCTCTCCTGCCTCCTCCTGCAGATCTGGAACTTGCAGCTGATGAACAGCCGCCTCCTCCACACACTGGACACTCGCCCCTCACACTGAGTGGGTCAGACTGAAGGTGCCTCGCCAAGTCCTGGTGACCTCAGTTCCCCGTCGTAGAATAAACAGCTCAGACCACGTCCCAGCAGCCACTTCCACCAGTTCTGCCCACACAGGCTGCCCAGCCTGGCCAGGTGAGATCCTCCTGGCCAGTGTGAGGCCAGGACTGCCACTCTGTTCAAGCTTCCGAGAGTGACCCTGGCGGCGGGCGCTGAGTGGTGTTTCTTCCGCCCTTCGTTTCAGCCTTTCTGTGTCCTGACGTCCAGCTGCAGCTCTCGGTGCAGCCCTCTGTAGGGCTGGACTCAAGTCCAGCATGACATCACACTGACTACCCCCTGGTCGCGGCGTGACCCTCAGCAGGATGCATGCTCCATGCGTTTCCCATGTCGCCTTCCTGGTGACCACCCCTGAGCCTGCTGGGATCGGCAGAATGGACTTTGCACTGTGGCTTGACCCCTGCTGGGCTGTACATGTGAGCTGCAGCCACTCCAGCTGCTCCACCAAGTCCCCATGTCCCCGACCGTCCTCCACGCAGCCCCAGGTGTCCTCCTGCAGCAGCCAGCACAGGCAGCATGTAGGTGAGGATGACTGCGCGGGTTATTTTCTGTGAAGACAGTAAACTGTTGGCCAACGGCTGGGTCACCCAGTGGCCCCCATGGTCCACATGGCCCCCGGGGTGAGCGGCCATCATCATCTCCTCAGAGAGTCTTGGGGGATCTCCCTGAGAATGCATCTGTCTGTAGGCGGCAACTCCTGAATGTCTTCTCCATCTGAAAACACGGCCCTTCCCTCTCCCTTGGGTTCGCAACACGGTGTTGGCTTTCAGTGTGGTCCACACTGGGTCCCAGCCTGTGTAGGCTCCATGGTGCACACTGGGTTCCAGTGCGTGTAGACTCCATGGTCCACATTGGGTCCCAGCCTGTGTAGACTCCACGGTCCACACTGGGTCCCAACCTGTGTAGGCTCCATGGTGCACACTGGGTTCCAGCGTGTGTAGACTCCACGGTCCACACTGGGTTCCAGCCTGTGTAGACTCCACGGTCCACACTGGGTCCCAGCCTGTGTAGGCTCCATGGTGCACACTGGGTTCCAGTGTGTGTAGACTCCACGGTCCACACTGGGTCCCAGCCTGTGTAGACTCCACGGTCCACACTGGGTCCCAGCCTGTGTAGGCTCCATGGTGCACACTGGGTTCCAGTGTGTGTTGACTCCACGGTCCACACTGGGTCCCAACCTGTGTAGGCTCCATGGTGCACACTGGGTTCCAGTGTGTGTAGACTCCACGGTCCACACTGGGTCCCAGCCTGTGTAGACTCCACGGTCCACACTGGGTCCCAACCTGTGTAGGCTCCATGGTGCACACTGGGTTCCAGCATGTGTTCACTCAGTGGTGCACACTGGGTTCCAGCCTGTGTAGACTCAGTGCTCTACATTGAGTTCCAGCTTGTATAGACTCCCATGATCCATACTCTGTTCCAGTGTGTGTAGACTCCATGCTGTACACTGGGTTCCAGCATGTGTAGACTCCATGGTGCACACTGGGTTCCAGTGTGTAGACTCCATGCTGTACACTGGGTTCCAGCATGTGTAGACTCCATGGTTCACACTGGGTTCCAGCGTGTGTAGACTGCCATGGTCCACATTGGGTTCCAGCCTGTGTAGACTCCCATGATCCACACTGTGTTCCAGCATGTGTAGGCTCCACGGTCCACACTGTGTCCCAGGGTATGTGGACTCCATGCTTTACACAGGGTTCCAGCATGTGTAGGCTCCATGGTCCACACTGGGTTCCAGTGTGTAGACTCCATGCTGTATACTGGGTTCCAGCCTGTGTAGACTCCATGCTTTACACAGGGTTCCAGGGTATGTGGACTCCATGGTGCACAATGGGTTCCAGTGTGTGTAGACTCCATGCTATACACTGGGTTCCAGCCTGTGTAGACTCCATGGTTCACACTGGGTTCCAGCCTGTGTAGACTCCATGGTGCACACTGGGTTCCAGTGTGTGTAGACTCCATGCTTTACACAGGGTTCCAGTCTGTGTAGACTCCACGGTGCACACTGGGTTCCAGTGTGTATTGACTCTATGCTGTACACTGGGTTCCAGCCTGTGTAGACTCCATGGTTCACACTGGGTTCCAGTGTGTGTAGACTCCATGCTATACACTGGGTTCCAGCCTGTGTCGACTCCATGGTTCACACTGGGTTCCAGTGTGTGTAGACTCCATGCTATACACAGGGTTCCAGTCTGTGTAGACTCCATGGTGCACACTGGGTTCCAGCGTGTGTAGACTCCATGGTCCACACTGGGTTCCAGCCTGTGTAGACTCCATGGTCCACACTGGGTTCCAGCGTGTGTAGACTGCCATGGTGTGTGTAGACTCCGATGGTCTATGGTGGGGATTTCTGGCCTGGGGGAGGGTTTCCTTGAACTCTGGTCTCTGTTGTCAGGTGCCTGCAGGTGACCCCCACTGCCCCTGCCCAGGTTCCGGGTCCCATCATGAACACGTGTGGCTGGGGCTGGGGCCTGTGGCCCTGAGCCTCATCTTCCCAAGCACGGCCTTGCTCGGCCCCCTCTGGGTTCCGGCTGCAGAGCTTCCTCTGGCTCTGTCTACCTTTACGCCCTGTGTGCTTTCCCTCTCTTCTCTCTTCACAGACATCCATCTTGATTTCTTCTAATCCATTAAGTCACTGATTTACTCTCCAGTCCACAGGCATTTTCTGTTGTTAATTCCATCAACTGAGTTCCTAATTTCCATTATTCTGATTTTCAATTCTAACATTTTCATTTCTTTTTAAGATGATTTTCATTTTTCTCCTGAAATGTGACATTGTGTTCAACTCCATGAGCTGGTGTGTCATAACTGGCTTAGCTCCCTCTCAGGCAGTCCCCTGCCTCGGGACTGCTGCCTGCCATCTTCCTTAGGCTTTGGTTGCTCTGTTTGGTTTCCTCCTTTCACTCTGGCTGAGCCAGGGGCATGGAGGGAAGGGTGCCTTTCCCAGGCTCTGTATCAGGCTCCCTTGGGGAGGCTTGCTTGGCCGCTTCCACTGACGGACTGGGGCAGAGCAGCCCACCCCGCACACCTGTCCCCGGTGAGACTTGAGGCTGTGGTTCCATGCCTTTGGGAACCCAGCGGCTTCCAGCTTTCCCTCCCCCAGGGACATAGCCCAGGGCCCACTGATTGCCCTGGTGTTTCCTGGAGACTTCCTCTCACGGGGCTGTGAGCCCCGGGCTCCCCAGTTCTGCAGCTTGTCCACACCCTGGGCTCAGACTCTGGGTCCTAGGGGCCTCCTTGGTACCAGCAGGGCTCCAGCTGGAAGGAGGGGTGCTGATGCAGGCCGTGGCTCTGGAGTCCTGGGCCTGGAGTCCTGGCCTTAGACTCAGGATGGTCTGAGGCCTGCAGGTGGGCCACACAGCGTCCCCGTCCTGGCCAGCAGGAGGATTATTCTGAAGCAGGACTGTGGGTCCCAGCAAGAGCAGATGCTCCCTTCCCCAGCCCTGAGTCCTATGTGGCATATGAGGTCTGAAGACGGTCACTGGCCAGAGCATTCCCAAGGCCCCTAGCATTTGTACCAAGAGTTCCCTGTGTGAGGTGACAGCAGCATTCATGTCACAGTGTATGTTTGTCCCATTGTGAAACCACCCCCACCTGGTTCTTAGAGTGCTTGGTGCAGAATCAATGGGAGGGTCCCACAGCTGGCAAGGAAGCTTCTGGAAGGGTCCAGGTATGACCGTCCCTGGAGCAGTAGGCACTGCCCCTCCCTGCCCCTAACCTCAGAGCCTCACTGTGGGCTAGATGCTGATCTCACAACAGCTGCAAAGGGCACTCAGCCTCAGGGCTTCCCGTCCCCTCTGTGTGGAGCAGTCCAGGAATCTAGCTACAAACTCAGTTCCCGTGCACAGTGAAAGCTCCAGCATTGAAACACATCTGGCCTGTCCTCCAGGAAGAGGCTCTGTGAATAATAAGTATGAAAACGCCAATCATTAGGGGAGCAGCCTTATGGATAATTAGGACAGCATTATTGTCAGGTAAAATCACAAAAAACCCAACTGAAATCAGCATTATGAGGGACCAGCACACAGCAGTATTGTGTGGGCAAGAATAAACTAACATGCAACAGCGAACAGAGAATGGGGAGGAGAGAAGCTAAGGCCGCAGGGGCTTGGAGCCCCGCCTGATATGCTCTTGTAGCTCTCCTGCTCATCACAGTCACTACTGGACCACAGAGGGGACTGCTGCACCACACTCCCAAGGTACCTGTTGGACTAATTCCTCCCAAATACATTTACAGAGAACATGAGGCCATTCAGCTCAGCAGTCCGGTTCTAGGAAATTGACACCTGTGGCAGGGTGCACGGCAGAGCAAGTGCTGAAGATAGCCTCTGTGCCCGGCCCAGGCTGCAGCCCTCCTGGAGGACTTTCCAGAAGGTGCAGCTTCTACCCAATGCCAACAGGACTGAGGGACTCCTCTGGCAGGGGTGCTGTTGTCCGCCCTCCAGGTTGGCACTTCCTAAATGTGCAGGACAGGAGGTTGTCGGGCACTTGTGTTGTGCTTGCTTGTCTTTGTGGATGCCGAATAGCTGACCTTAGGCTCCCTGGGCAAACCCATGTCTGTTGAGAGCCACAGCCGAAGGGGCCCCAGCAAACTTCCAGCTGATTGGCTCACCGTGGCCCCAGCAAACTTCCAGCTGCCAGCTGATTGGCTCACCATGGCCCCAGCAAACTTCCAGCTGCCAGCTGATTGGCTCCTCTGCAGTGATGCTCATTGGGCTGTTTTCCCCGCCCTTTCAGACCACGGAGCTGCTCATTGGGGGACTCTTTTGGCTCCGCCCACGCGACCCAGCCAATCGGCCTCAAGAGCGGGAGGAGTGGGGCGGGGGTTGAGAGGCTTGTGGGAAGCCCATGGTGGCAGTTGGGCTCTGAGGGAGTTCCTGGAGAGCTCCTGTGGTGAGGTGTGTGTTCTAAAAGTAAAGTTCGTTTCTGCTTGAGAAGTGAATTGTGCCCAGCCAGACTGCGGCATTTGGTGGCCGCACGGGGAGCGACTGAGGGTAAGTAAACTGCTGGCCCCTGAGGGCAGGGCGAGAGGATGGGGAGCCATTCTAAGTTTCCTCTTTTGTTTTGCTTCACTTTTGTTCTAAGTTGCCTGTCCCTGGAGATGAGTGAGACGGAAGGAAAACCGCTCACATCTGAGGAACAGATAGGGAGAAAGGACGGATGGACACATCAGGAGGATAGAAAGGCTGATAGAATGACTTTTTGTTGTTCCATTTTTGTTTCACTCTGTCTTGGTTTTGTTTGGCGTCATCTTGCTGGGTTGTATTATAGTAGAAATACGGGATCAGAAATTCGTAAAAAACAAACCAAAAGAGTCCCCCAATGAGCAGCTCCGTGGTCTGAAAGGGCGGGGAAACAGCCCAGTGAGCATCACCGCAGAGGAGCCAATCAGCTGGCAGCTGGAAGTTTGCTGGGGCCCCTTCAGCTGTGGCTCTCAACACATGTCTTGGGGAGTGGTCCTCGGTGCTGTCTTCTGCTTGATCGGCTGGGACCTGGGAATGGGATTTGGGGGAAATCTCAGTTGGAAAATGCAATTCTCTGACAAGCAAGCTCTGGCAAGGCTTCCTATGGACGTGCCGAGGGGTCTGACTGCACTCTGTGTTGACTTACCACACTGGCTTTCACCCACACTGCTGCTGCTCCACCCCCTGCAGGGCCTGTCCTTCAACGATGATCCCAGCGTGGGTCATTTGGCATCCTCCCCTGGGAAGAAGACGGTCTCTCTGCAGAACGTTGTGGACCCCTGCTGTGGAGTAGTGAGCCCGGGAGGCTTGGGCCGGTGCCCCGGGTGCTTGGCTAGATCCAAAGCTGTCTCACAGAATGCTCTGCAGATCCTACGCAAGGGACGAGGCTCTGACATTTTCCCAGGGTCTGTATTGCTGAGGAAAAGCAGATGGTGTTTACGCAGCAGACTCAGACCTGACCTGCTGGCTCCATCACTTCCTGTGACCCGATTCTTCACAATCTGCCACCTGCACGGTCCCAGAGCAAGACTGGCAGGCGTGCCCAGCTCACTCTCCGTCCCACGCAGACCTCCTAAGAGCTTCTTAGGCCAACGAGAGTCCCCTGTGTGTGGCTCGTACAGGAAGCTCCAGGCATGTGCAGAGAGTCTATTCTGAGCTCATTCCTCATTCCATCTCATTCCTCATCCACTCACTTCATCAAATAGCACTGACCTCCCATGTGCTGGGCACTGTGAAGACACCAGGTAGAATAAGGTGGAAGGTTCTGGATTTCAGAAGAGAGGTAAAGAAAATAAATAAATAAATAGAAAAATTCAAAATCAGGGCCCTGAATGAAGGTGAAATTGAAGGTCAACACAGAAAACACCGTGTCGATCCTCACAATAGAGAGGCATAATGTGCAGGCATGGAGCGAGGGATCCCACCTGAAGTGGTGGGTGCAAGGGCCCTGGGGTGCACACAAAGGG
Source organism: Urocitellus parryii (assembly GCF_045843805.1). Classification (NCBI taxonomy): domain Eukaryota; kingdom Metazoa; phylum Chordata; class Mammalia; order Rodentia; family Sciuridae; genus Urocitellus; species Urocitellus parryii. The sequence goes on along the minus strand of NC_135542.1, from coordinate 32,395,293 downwards.
CTTAGCATGCATCTGTGGAGGAGCTTCAGGCTCTCGCTGAGTGCTATGGGCCTCAGTGGTTTGGGATCCAGTCCCCTTGGTAGTGTTCATACACAGAGATTTTTTTATGAGAATTATAGCTACCGTATTAAAAATTGAAGCCCAGACAGTTAAAAACATCATTTATTTGCTTATTTATTTATTTATTAAAATAATAAAAACCCATTACACATTAATAGAAGCCGTATGTGTTTATGAAAAACTGCCGCATTTTCTACAGCAAGGACATGTTTTCAGAAGGGCCTGGCCTTCCCTATAGAGACCGCCCAACGCAGTCTTCACGGGGGGCCGTTCACTGCGGCTGGGCTCCCTCTCGCTGCATGGCTGCTCTGCCAACACAGCTGGAGATAATCCTCCACCCAGTTAGGCTGCGGGACCCTCAAGGTGTGTGGTACCAGAGGCCTCATTCTGAGGACTGCTCTGGTGGGACACGTGTAAGAACAGTCAGGATCGGGAGGGTGGGGCCTCAACCATCTTGGCTCCTGGGGAGCTCAGTTCGGTAGGAATAGGGCTTCTTAGGGCCTCAGCGGGCAGTGTGATGCTGTCCATCTTTAGGAGGACCATCCCAGTGGCTGGTGAGGAGCGTGGAGCAGAGGGAACAGGCCTGGAACTGGCTGGGAGCTGCCTAGACTTGTGTCCTTGGGTCTCTGTCTGAGAGGGCCACCTCCCAGGCAGGTGCTTCCAAGTCCAGAGAGCGTGACTCCCACAGGCCAGGAGCCATGCAAATTCCACGTGGCAGATGCCACTTTTGTCTTTGGCTCCTTGTGGAGAGGGACTCCCACACTCCCACTCTGCCCTGCCCTGCTCCTGGTGAGCCCCTCAGAGGGAGGGTGGCAGCTTCGGTCCAGGAGCTCTTGCCAGACCCAAACCAGCAGAAAACTCCAAGCCCTGGATCCGTCATCCGCCTGGTGGGAGGCTCTGCAGACCCTGGGACCCAGGGACACAGGCCCTGACCCCACACTGGGCCACACCACCAAACAGCAGAAGAAACAGCTTCAAATCCTAGTCTCTCATGAGTCAGCCATGTTACAACAAAATTTTAGTAATACTGAGGAAGATGCATTCTTACGTATTGTGCCTACATAAATATGATGTTTTGGAATAGGAAGGGTGTGTGTGTGTGTGTGTGTGTGTGTGTGTGAGTGAGAGAGAGAGAGAGAGAGAGAGAGAGAGAGAGAGAGAGAGAGGGAAGGACAGGGAGAAAAGAGATATTTTTACCAATTGCACATATATTTATTTTTAATGTGAAGGCTTTATTCAAAATGGTTCAGCCTGCAATGGAGTGTGGTTGGACCAGCCTCTAAAGGAGAGCTTAAACTCAGTGTTTGATATTTAATGTAGACCCAAGCAGATGTATAAGAAATTCGGGGCACTCACTGGGGCACATTTTGGGAAGGAAGCTTTTGAGAGCTTGGTGCATAAGGTAAACAGTAAATCTGGTGAGCAAGGCGGCTCTGGCTGGAGAGGGTGCTGAATTGGAGGACGAAGCTTCCAAATGAGCATGTGTGACTTTCACAGTGTATTTTTAGCTGGCTCTTAGGTGTCTGTGCCTCCTCTCTTTCCAAAATCATCCTTAATTCCCCAGAGTGTGCTTGCTCCCTCTGCCACTCACCGCCCCGCACAGAGCCGCTCCTTTTCACAGGGGCTAAGCTGGCTTCCTCTCTGCAGCTCATCAATACGGAACTGATTTGGAGCTGAGCTGTATAATAATCAGCCTTTCTGCAGCCAGCTCCACACTTGCCTGGTAATTAAGGCCTGATGGTTGTGTTGACGGCAAATGAAAGAAAATGGCTTTGTTCTCCCCTCCCCGGGCTTGATTGCGGGTTCTCGCTCTCACCTGGATTCGACCCGTTCTGCATTGTGCCGTGATTGCTGGAGTGCCAGTGATTGCAGTCCTGGCAGATGACATTTCCATGCAGCACACTCTGTACGGCTCCGGAGGGAACTGACAGAGCTGGAAGCTGGGGAAGCTCATCAAAGGCAGATTTGGGAAATGCCTGCGTGGAGGTGGGAGCCTAGCACCAAATACCAGAGCCTTTCCTGTGACATTTGCTTTTACGTAACGGGCTTGAGTCTGCAGCCCGCTCACCTTGCATCTGCAATCCAAGAAGACAGGGCCCTGTGAGCAAGAAATTGCAGGCTAAGTTCATCAAGGCCAGGTTTGGATCGTACCTTTTAAAAAATCCTCAGTCTGCTTCTCAAGAGAGGGATCAGAGCAAATAAAAAGAAATAACAATGAACTCCCTTCAGGAGCTGGCACGATGTGTGCTATTTCATTGGTAAAGTGCATTGCTTGAAACCTGTGTATGACTTCACACTGTCTCCATCAAACCCTGGTGTGCAGAGAGGCAGAATTCGCGTTTGAAGGGAGCATTTCAATCTCCTTGGCCTTGGTATTTGGACATGAAGGAGCTGCCCCCAGGTGGGAGAAGTGTTCAGGATCACAAAGCAGAACAGTCAAAGCTCAGCAGGCATCCTCCAGATGCGTCAGCGGGAGGAGTGACAAGAACACCCACACCAACAACTCGTGAATGTGCTGGAATGCAGCTCCATGGGGCAGAGGGGTCCACACGCTCAACCTCGTTTCACACCAGGGCGTGGAGGAGGGTCGGGGCAGCTCACACTAATGCAGAAAGGAGACCAAGCTCCAGGTCCCACTCAGAGAGACTGACATCAGGGACTGCAGGAAGCTGTCTGCAGATGGGGCCACTCCTTAGCTGTCTACTTCCACTTTGCCATCCCCCAAGACTCGTGTCCAGCACCGCAAGCAGCAGGCAGCCCATTACAGATGCACCAAAGGTGTGGGCTCACCGGGTCACTGTTGCAGATCTTATCCACCAATTTCTGCATGTCTGGTATTGTGCACACAGTGTGGCTTCCAAAGGTGGTGGAGAGCACAGCAGAGAACTGGACCTACAAGTAGGGGGCCAGGGGAATCCAGAAGCCAGGTTTGGCCCTCTGTCCATGGTCCTGACCAGACAAATGGAACAATGTGTGCACAGAACAATCAATGTATTGTGAATCACTCGGTTTTGAGTAGGGATATTAAACATAAGGAAGTAACATAGGCAGTGTAATGAATGGCTAGAATGTTTTAATTGTGGAATATGTAGCTGTTAACAGAATCAATGTGCTAAAGATGCCCCTGACCCACTGACCATCAGGGTCTTCTTGATATGCTCAAGGTTGGGTGTGCATTAGGGGTGTGGGGAGCACCAGGTGCTTATGAGCATACACTGGGCCCTGGTGGCGGGTGTCTGTGGAGCTGGGCTGGTCGTGGCAAAGCCTGCAGTGGGCAGGGCCTCTGGAACACTCAGGTTGTGTCCGGCCACCTTGGACAGTGGTCTCGCTCCTTCTGGGCTCTGGGGCCAGGTTGTGCATCTCTTTACCTGCTGTCTTTCTAGCCTGTCTCGGTTCCTGTCACTAGGCCAAGCTGGCATTGCCCTGTTCTTCAGCTGAGTTTTGGTGGGGAGCCACTGTTCCCTCCCCAGACCCAAAGGGACAAGCAGTGGCCAAACAGAAGCAGAGTTGGCATTCCTAGCCTGCTGAAAATTGCTGAGAGTGCCACCACAGTGGCAAGTCCAGGCCATGTATTCCCCACACCCCGTGCCTAGCCTTGTCACCACGAGGAAGGAGACTGATGCGGTCTGGCTCACCCTCTCCAGCCGCCTTCCCAGCTGTGTGGACAAGTGGTATCTTTAGAATCAATGGTGACTCACAATGTTGGCCATCCCAGGATGAAGGTCACTGTATGAAGAAAATTCCTTAGAATGTGATGCTCAGGGGTGGATCTCTGCTGTAGGGCCTCAGGGGTCTCTGTGGGTCCTGGTTTTAACCTTCTGGAGGGCAACTGTCCCTAAACACCTCCAAGGGATCCTACAGGAATGGGACCTTGGCTGTGGCTCGTGGGGCACAAGTAGAGTCAATTCTGGGGTGCAGTGAGCTCTTGTCCTAGAGGCTGCTGCTCAGGGTGCCTGGGAGCCGGCTGCCAGGTGGAGCTGTGGAAATACCCAGCCAGGTGTTTCAGACCCAGAGCACCCCAGATCCACTCCCAGCTCCAGGATCTTGGGAAATCACCTTCCTGAAAATCAGCGCTTTCTAAAATAGAGCTAATCTCTCTCTTGCCCTAGTCTCAGGATTGCTTGAGGATCAAATGAAGGAATTTAGCATGCAAATGCTATAACTCAGAAGTCCTTTGCCACTGGGGGCAGCTTCCAGGGGGACATATTTGTACAGAGGAGTCTCATTTCTGTGTGCAGCTCCTGCTATCTCTTTGTACAGAAAATGGCTAAAAGCTCAGAGAGCCACCCCATGCTCGGCCCTCATCTCAGGACAGAGCATTCCTGGGCAGCAGAGTTGTGGGAGACAAGCTTCTGTTGGCAGGACTTTTACTTGAAGGCACAGCCTTCATTGAGGTTAGACTAGTAACACGTTTCAGCCACAGTTTCGATCATGGCCCTTGACAGAGTGATTTAATATTCTCAGTGAGGTCTTGCAGCTACAATTCTGCTTTTATACCCAAGGATTCCTTGAAATTCTGTGGAGTTCAGTAAGCAATTGATAACACCATCCCACAAGCTGCCGTGTCTCAGAAACAGAGCTAGCACCCTCTTGTGAGCACACACACACTGCACACTTGAGCACACCTTTCTTCCCGCGTGCCCAGAGCCCACCTGCATCCAGGTATTTCCCTGCATTCACATGCACACCCAGGAAACCTGGCCAGTCCCGAGTCCTGGGCGTGTGACACCTCTTGACTTTCCTGGTGTGGGTGGCTGACTTGTGTCTCTCCTGTTGGTCAGCCAACATCTCCGAGAAGGCGCTGTGTGTGAGATGCTGTGCTAGACAGCATAAGAAGCCCAGAGCAGTACCGTCCACAGTGTGACGGAACTCAGAGCCCACTGATCAACATGACTTCATTGAGTCACTTAACACAGCCCCCACCTCTGGTCCCTGGTGATGTGAAGACAGGCGGATGTGATGCCATCCTTGTCTTCAAGGACTGGCCGTGGCCATGGTGGATAACAATGGCAGTGGCAGAGATGTGACCCCTGGAGAAGCTGGTGGGCCCTCCCCTCTAGATGGGGAGACACTCCCTGGGTAGACCAGCTCACAGTCCTGGGTGGGCCACGTGTTGGAAGACAGCGCACTCTCCTAACTCAGAGGACGTGGCCCACTGAGGCTGGAGAGATGGAAGCCTGGGGCGGACAGGCCGTGGGATGCAGTGAAAGTCGAAGCTCTCAGGGAAGCTGGCGTGGCCCCAGCGGAGAAAGGCTGGTCTGCTCTCCAGGGAACATGCCTGTCCCCGCCCAGGGCAGCCGCCAGCAAGACAGTGAAGGGGTGCCACACAGCCACGTCAGCAGGCCGCGGAGCCCAGCAGCAGGGCCAGTTCCCCTTCTGGCTCCGACTCACTCTAACCCTCCTCTGCTCGCTGGGCTTGTTTCTCAGCTGTGTGCTGGGCGTGATCCTGCTGCTCCACAGTTTGCCCGGGAAACCACCTTTATCTCTGATCCGTGATGCAGGGTGGGGGTGTGATGACAGTAGAGTCACCCTGACAGGGGGCCCGCAAGGCCGGGGGCGCCTCGCCATGGGCCAGAGGAGGGACAGGCCTGGGGAAGCAGGGGGGATGGGGCCCTGAGCTCAGCGAGGGCCCGAGGGGCTCCAAGCAGAGAGAGCCACTGGGGCAGTGACAGGCAGAGCCCCAGCTCTCCTTGAGGAGCGGCACTGCAATCCTGACAGCTCAGGGGCAGAGGGAGTGCCAGCTCCGGGCTGGGAGGTGGTTGAAGTCTCATTCCCAGTCCTCTAACTCATACCAGGGCTCCCACATCAGGAACTGCCGTCAGACATGAGCAGAGGAACCCAGAGTTCTGATCTGTGGCTGATGTCCATCTTCACGCGTTAAGCCACATGAAGAGTCGCTCACACGGGCCCGCTGCCGGGGCTGTGCCTGGTGATGACCGCTCTCCGCAGGGGTAGGTTGCAGGACATGGTCCACCTGTCTTCTGGCACACCCCCAGCCCTGCGCACCGAGTGCAGGACACATGCAGCCCACGGGCACCTCTGTGCATGGTCTCGATGGCCAAGATGCCGCTGCCTTCCTGTGTCAGCTTGCTCAGGAGGGAGGCTGTTTCAGGGAGCTGGAACGAGAATCTCTCATGGCACTGGGGTTGGTGGGGTTGGTGTGGCGGCCACAAGAGGGTCCCAGCCTCACTCTTCACCTGCTGTGAGCCACTAGCCTCTCATTACCCCAAGATTTAGGAAGTGTAAAATTTTAACCTAAATGTATTAGTCATTCTGAACAGTGATTGATACATTACTTTTGAACACAGTGATAGATGTGTTTAATTATCATCTTTCTTTTTATTTTGTTACATAAATGCTACATGAATTTGCTTTGGTGATAAAATATTAAGCAACTGAAAGTATTCAGGAAAAAGGGAAAGCCCTCCTCAGTCCCAGTGGCCTGCTCTTCCTCCAAGATGGTCTGTGGTGGCCGGGGTCTGTACCCTCTGGGCCTACACTTGCACCTGTGTAAACCCAGGAGTGCTCCCAGTTTGTGACCTTCCTGCTCTACCTAAAGGGTTGTATGCTGGGTGTTGCTCTGCCCTGACCTTTAACGATGCCGACATAGGTCTTGACTGTCTTGTCCTGATTACCATTGGTGACTGAATGAGCGCAGCACGTCTGGGCTTTAGTTTTCTATTCTATATGATGCTATTGGAAGGGCCTCACAGCGTCTGTGTGTGACTGGGGCTGTTTGGAAGATGCCAGACTCAGAGCTCTTGGTGGCATGTGCACGTCAACACTCCCCTCCACAGGCCAGATTCTTGACAAGGCTGCCCCAGGGACATCCACTACACCTCAGTGGGCGGTCACTTGCCTCACCATCACCGCAGGGAGAGCGCCACTCACCTGCCCAGGTGCATTGCCCTGAGGACCTGTGTTTCCTGTCCAGTGTTGGTTTTGAGAATCTACAAAATGGTAGCTGCAGACACAGGTCTAAGCTTAGCAGCACCTCGTAAGGTAGACGTCAGATAAAGTAAGTGCTGTTTTCAGCTACAAATAGCTCTGCACTGCAGACCACAGGTGCTCTGTTCCTTCACGCTGTCGGTTGACATGCTGAAATCCTCATCCTAGATTAGATCAGGTTCTATTCTGAGTACCAGTACTGCCACGTGGTCCAGAGGACTCCTGAGATCTTACAGTCCCAGCATGGGAAGGATGCTCATCCCTTCTGGATCGCCCAAATCCATCCCCACACTCCAACAACAAAAATCATGGGCAAAGACGTAACTGATTTGGACTTTAAACTCATGAAAGAGGCGAAGGAGCATGTAAACATGAACAGAAGGGTGATTTAAATATTTTCCTGCATTATTCTTCTGATTCCTGTTGTTTCATTTTTTATCCGTCCCTATAATAATAGTTATCATCCTTATGATTCCTTAAGCCCAAATCACAATTTAAAGTCAAAGTAGTTTCATACACAAACTTCAAAGCAGGTAGAATCATGTTCAATTCACAGGTGAGGAAACAAGTCAGGGGCAGAGGACAGGCTAGGAACAGGCAAAGCTGGAAGGAAAACGCCCTAAGCCAGGCTTCCGGGGCCTTCTGAAGCCTGTGCGTGACAGCCCTTCATTCACATTTACCTCTGCTGTAGTCGTCCTCTTCCTGGCCTCTGTTGTTACCGTCACTCTCTGAACATGATCATTCCTTCTTTTTTGAGAGCCTGGAAGGGGATGCCTTGCTTTCTGTAGACCACTGGGAATGTGTGTCCTCCCAGGAGCAAGTCCTACCAAGGAATGTCCCCTGGAAGGGCAACTGCTGACATTACTAAGACTTGGCACCGAAGGAAACACAGCCCTTTACTCAAGCAGGGAAGAGCAGCTCAGGTACCACAGACCCAAGGCTGCACCATGTGTCCCTCTCCACCACACCCTGAGCAACCTTCTTTGCCCATATATGAGTTACAAGCAGCAGGCCCAGAGTCGGGGACTTGCCTGCCAGCCAGGAGGACATGCGGTGGCTGGCCGCCAGCACCCGCTGCTCAGACACTCTGCTCCCTCCTGATGTAAGGATCACAGGTTGAATCTCTTAGGTGCGCAGAAGACATTTTAAAAAGCGGATTTCCTGTGCAGACTACAGGAGGCAAGAGTCTAGGAAAGCCACAGCGGGGCGTGGAGTCCTTGGGTAGGTTCCAGAGGTTCGTGGGGCTGCGTCTCCGCACTGACAAGCCCCCCTGCTCGCTGGGCCACACAGGCCAGACTGCAGCAGTTGTCTGGCTCTTACTGTTCAGTGTTGCAAGCCTGAGGAAGAGGCACTGTCAAAACACATCCCTCATCTCTAACCAACCCCCTGCAGAACTTCTAGGGAGAAAACATAAAAGGCAAAACCATTTCCACTGGAGGTTAATCCTTCAGAATTGATTCACATCACCAAATGGGCACACGTATGTGTCATTTCAGCAAAACATCAAAGCAAAGGGTCTTTCTGCAACAAAAATGTCAGGAGAGCCAGATGGCAGGTCGGTGGGCACAAAGTGAGGTACTACTCCCCCCAGAGTCCTGGTAGCACCTCCTCTCTGCTCCAGGGCCATGGGACACCTCCTCAGCAGTCTCTTTGTCCTGTGGCCAGCAGTGCCAGCTTTATAGGTACTTTTGGGGTAGAAAGTCATGTGTACAGCAATCCCTGATGCCACTTAGCCAGTTTTCAGGGCCACAAAGTGCCCGCACTGTGCAAACAGAGGCCATCTGCGTGGAACGAGAGTGACACTTCCTGTACAGATGGCCCCTGGCTAGAACTCTTGGCAGAGCACTCGTGCTAAAGGATGTGTCTTGCATTTAGCCCTCTCATGTGGTTGTCGGGTGGATATGAGGATTCAGAGTGCTTCCTTCAGAGAGTGTCAGAGAGCCTGGCTGAGCTGGGTCTCCCAGACCCAGGAGGAGCAGCCGGCCGTGAGTCAAGAGCAATTACTTGAAAGAGCACTGGTATTATTCAAAATCAATAAAGAATGTCAAGTTCCTATGCTAATTGCTTTCGTGTATTCTGAATAAGAAAGTGAGGGCCAGTTTCTGAAAGTCAAGGAGGCTGGACTGCAGTAGAGGCCCACTGACTTCAGGCTGGTCCTCGTGGGGCTTGGTGCTGACACTCAGCAGCAGCCAGGGAAATGCACAGGTGCCTCCCTCACCACCTTCCCGCTCTAACCTGCGACTGACGGGGGAAGTCATGGTTTGCCCTAGATAAATCCCCCAGGATCCAGGTGGCTGTTAGGGGGAATGACTGACACCGGAGTGTGGGGGGACTTTTGCCTTCATCAAGAAAAAGTTCAGTGCACAAGTCAACTGCAAATAAAGGACCAATTAGAGTTGAAAACATTGTAGAATTTCCTGCATTTATGCTGTGTGTGTGTGTGTGTGTGTGTGTGTTTGTGGTTTATGTTTGTGTGTAGACACGTGGTTTATAGTGTGTGTGTGTGGACATGTGGTTTGTTTGTGTGTGTGTGTGTGTAAACACATAGTATATATATGTATGTGTGTGAGTGTACACATGGTTTAGGTGTGTGTGTGGACATGTGGTTTATGGGTGTGTGTGTGTGCACACGTGGTTTATGTGTGTGGACACGTGACGTGTGTGTAAGTGTATGAGTGGACATGTGTGGTTTATGTGTGTGTGTGTGTACACATGGTATATGTGAGTATGTGTGTGAATGAACACGTGGTTTGTGTGTGTGTGTGTGTGTGTGTGAGAGAGAGAGAGAGAGATTACTGGGTACTGATAGACAAGAGAAGGCCACAAAACAGACTTTTCTCTGCAAAGATTTTCTCATGTAGATAGCTCTAAACTGCCATAAATAAAACCCCAAACCATAATTTATATTAAAATCTTAATAGATCTTAAAATGTTACAAAATAACAATGCTTCTAGACTTCGACACAAGCTAGTACACGAACTCTCCCTGAGTTGTCAACCTTGTTTTTTCAGGATCGCTTACCCCTAGCTTCAGGCACATTTCTGGGTGTCTGCGCTTTACTTTGGTTTTGGCACATAGTCCTTAGGGAGAACAACAGGTCACCTGGTGTGCGTCCCACTCCTGGGTATGGTCCTTGCTCCCTGCCTCAGCCCCTTGCCGGGCTCCCTGGATGTTGTGTCTGTTTCGGGGCCACCCGTGGGAAGTGTGGCAGTGTCTTTTAGAGAGTTTATGGTAATGCCGCTGCTGCGTGGAGAGCAGGCAGCCAGCCCCAGGGTCTCCTCCTTCCCGACACACTTGGCTGCTGCCCATTAACACCTCGTCTCTCAGTGCCAGAGACTGGATTTAATGAGCAGCTCTGAATTTGGAGGTTTGCACCAGAAACAATGGCTTCTACTCTGACACACTGCACCCTCACTTTCTGATATTTTAGTTCATCTATTTTTTTGAATTCTTTCTTTGGCAGTATTCTTTGAAATAATATGGGTATTTTATTTTAGATATAATAACAGTCAATATCATCTAATACTGAGATGATATTGCAGAAAATCTTGATAGAGGGTTAATAAATAAATTTTAAATTTTCCCTAATGAAGATGATTCCTTTGGTTGTGGTTCTGCTGAGATAAAGCTGAAGACATTCGGGAGTGCCCTTGGCAACAGCAGACTACATTTTTTTATGAACGAAAGCACATTATTTCCAAAGAAAAGTTAATATCTAAAATATATCTCTTATTACAGTGTTTCCTAATTGCATCCAAGTTTTTTTTTTAATTTTTTTTTTATTGTTGGTCGTTCAAAACGTTACATAGTTCTTAATACATCATATTTCACAGTTTGATTCAAGTGGGTTATGAACTCCCAATTTTACCCCGTATACAGATTGCTGAATCACATCAGTTACCCTTCCATTGATTGACATAATGCCTTTCTAGTGTCTGATGTATTCTGCTGTCTGTCCTATTGTCTACTATCCCCCCTCCCCTCCCCTCCCCTCCCCTCCCCTTTTCTCTCTCTACCCCTTCTACTGTAAATCATTTCTTCCATTTGTATTAACTTGTCTTACCCCTCCTTTCCTCTTATATGTCATTTTGTATAACCCTGAGGATCGCCTTCCATTTCCATGCGATTTCCCTTCTCACTCCCTTTCCCTCCCACCTCTCAACCCTGTTAATGTAAATCTTCTTCTCAAGCTCTTCGTCCCTACCCTGTCCTTGTTTCCTCCCCTTATATCAAAGGAGTCATTTGGTATTTGTTTTTTAAAGATTGACTAGCTTCACTTAGCATAATCTGCTCTAATGCCATCCATTTCCCTCCAAATTCTATGATTTTGTCATTTTTTAGTGCAGAGTAATACTCCATTGTGTATAAATGCCACATTTTCAGCATCCAAGTTTTAAAGAAGGCGATATGGCACAAATTGGCTGATAACTGGTCAATCTAAACATCAACTGTGTTCATTTTCTTCCAACTCAGACATGCATTTAAAGAGTTAAGTATCTCAGATTTCAAAGTGAGTTAGTGTTTAAGAGTGGTCCCTCCTTATCCAGTGTGTCCTCCCTGCTGAGCAGCTGCCTCCCAGGGAATAGCCCAGTGCCCCAGCATGAGAGTGTGGAGGTGAGGCTCGGTCCCCTGTTCAGCTAGTGATCGTCCACTCTTCTTCTCTCCTTTAGAAATGAATGCGAAGGAGGACTGGTGAACCCGTGGTCCCGCAGGCGTCTCCGCGTTCTGTGGAGGAGGGAGAGCCCACCCACTCAGGTATGCTCTGCCTTTGGCACTCCGGGGCCCAGGCTGGTCGCTTTGAGGAGTGCTCCTGGCTGCATGGTGCTCCCTGGCCTCTGGGAGGCAGTCCACAGTCTGCTGCACACCCTCTCCCCAGGACAGTTCAGGCTAAGAAGGGCCATTTGCAGTTGAATTAGATGATGCATAGGTTGTTCTCGCTATTGAAGTTACATGGGGCAGAAATGATGGGTGCTTGCCTTGGGGTGCTCAGCAGAGTCCTTGGGGTGGCCAATGGCAAGGAAATGGGACCAGTAACCCCAAAAGAAGGGTCCCCTCAGAGTCATTGGAAACAGACCCCACTCACAGCCGGTGCTGAAGCTCACTAATTCCGACACGAGTGGGTGGGGTGCTGGTCAGCAGACCCCAGGGGACTGCTGCTGGTCATCCACGTGACTGCAACATGGCCCAGACTGCAGACCCTACCAGGCCTCCACATAGGAATGCATCCCTGGGGGTGACTTCCAAGGCTTGGCTTTACCTCCCAGGGCCCACGTTCAGTGCACATTTTACACATGCTGGAGAAAAGTAACAGAATCCTGGTAAAGGGGTGATTTTTCAGAATTCTGGCCTGTGCTCTCAGGTTTGCTGTGCAATCTGACATGTCTGTCTGCTGAATCCCCATTCGCTTGTCTGACAGTAGAAATCCATCCTCCCCGCAGAAAGGAGGCTTTACCTCTCCCAGATGCACAGCCTGGTGGGCGCCGCTGCTGTAAGAGGTCTGGGGCCGCCGTAATGGATGGCAGTTGTTCTCATTTCCTGTCGGTGTCCTGCTCCTTTCCTGGAAGAAGCCCTGCACTCTGGTGCTGCCGGGGGAAGGCATTGGGTTTACTTGTACATTCCCCGGTGGCACAAAGCAGCACAACCGAAACAAAAGGAGCTGTCTGTGCTACCTTACGCTCAGCTCTGAAATCTGTCCGTTTCTGATTGCAGCTGCTCCAGGCCTGTGGGCTTTCTGTGTTTGGTCTAATTTCTCCCAGTTTTAGTAATAAGAACAATTAATGGAATATTTCATGATTCTAATTTTTAAACATGGCTTGACAGAATTGACACTTCTAACATTGGGTTAAATGTTCATGTTTAAATGAGGGTTATCAGTGTAGTTCAATATAAAACATTTAAGCACAAATTAGGCAAAGTGATAACAAAGAAGAATAAGCTAGTTCTGAAAGAGAACTGTGTGCATGCTCAGCAGGCCGACCTGGACAGGCTCCCGGGGGCTGCACGGAGCACGAGGGGCACAGGTTCTAGGTGGAAGACAATGGATTTGTAAGGCAGGACCACTTCCTCAAGGCTGCTGCAGGCTCCAGTCTTTCCTTGCCTTGAGCTCGTGACCTCCAGACTGCCTCTGCTGATGCATGGTGGAGATCTGACTTCACAGTCCACCACAACCACATGACTTTCTAAAGAAGGACTGTCTCTCCTCCCCGCTCTTAGAACTTTAGTATTGCAGAGGCATGGGATACAGTCTGAGGTGACAGCTGGGACATGGGATACAGTCTGAGGTGACAGCAGGGACATGGGATACAGTCTGAGGTGAAGCAGGGACATGGGATACAGTCTCAGGTGAAGCAGAGGCATGGGATACAGTCAGAGGTGACAGCAGGGACATGGGATACAGTCTGAGGTGAGAGCAGGGACATGGGGTACAGTCTGAGGTGAAGCAGGGATATGGGGTACAGTCTGAGGTGAAGCAGGGACATGGGGTACAGTCTGAGGTGACAGCAGGGACATGGGATACAGTCTGAGGTGACAGCAGGAACATGGGGTACAGTCTGAGGTGAAGCAGGGACATGGGGTACAGTCTGAGGTGACAGCAGGGACATGGGATACAATCTGAGGTGACAGCAGGGACATGGGGTACAGTCTGAGGTGAAGCAGGGACATGGGGTACAGTCTGAGGTGAAGCAGGGACATGGGATACAGTCTGAGGTGAAGCAGGGATATGGGATACAGTCTGAGGTGAAGCAGGGACATGGGATACAGTCTGAGGTGAAGCAGGAACATGGGGTACAGTCTGAGGTGAAGCAGGAACATGGGGTACAGTCTGAGGTGAAGCAGGGACATGGGATACAGTCTGAGGTGACAGCAGGGACATGGGGTACAGTCTGAGGTGAAGCAGGGACATGGGATACAGTCTGAGGTGACAGCAGGGACATGGGGTACAGTCTGAGGTGAAGCAGGGACATGGGATACAGTCTGAGGTGAAGCAGGGACATGGGATACAGTCTGAGGTGAAGCAGGGACATGGGATACAGTCTGAGGTGACAGCAGGGACATGGGGTACAGTCTGAGGTGAAGCAGGGACATGGGATACAGTCTGAGGTGATAGCAGGGACATGGGGTACAGTCTGAGGTGAAGCAGGGACATGGGGTACAGTCTGAGGTGAAGCAGGGACACGGGATACAGTCTGAGGTGAAGCAGGGACATGGGATACAGTTGAGGTGACAGCAGGGACATGGGATACAGTCTGAGGTGACAGCAGGGACATGGGGTACAGTCTGAGGTGAAGCAGGGATATGGGGTACAGTCTGAGGTGACAGCAGGGATATAGGGTACAGTCTGAGGTGACAGCAGGGATATGGGGTACAGTCTGAGGTGACAGCAGCGACATGGGGTACAGTCTGAGGTGAAGCAGGGACATGGGATACAGTCTGAGGTGAAGAAGGGACATGGGATACAGTCTGAGATGAAGCAGGGACATGGGGTACAGTCTGAGGTGACAGCAGGGATATGGGGTACAGTCTGAGGTGACAGCAGGGATATAGGGTACAGTCTGAGGTGACAGTAGGGATATGGGGTACAGTCTGAGGTGACAGCAGGGACATGGGGTACAGTCTGAGGTGTAGCAGGGACATGGGATACAGTCTGAGGTGAAGCAGGGACATGGGATACAGTCTGAGGTGACAGCAGGGACATGGGGTACAGTCTGAGGTGAAGCAGGGACATGGGGTACAGTCTGAGGTGACAGCGGGGACATGGGGTACAGTCTGCGGTGACAGCAGGGATATGTGGTACAGTGTGAGGTGAAGCAGGGAAATGAGATACAGTCTGAGGTGAAGCAGGGACAGGGGGTACAGTCTGAGGTGAAGCAGGGACATGGGATACAGTCTGAGGTGAAGCAGGGACATGGGGTACAGTCTGAGGTGAAGCAGGGACATGGGGTACAGTCTGAGGTGAAGCAGGGACATGGGGTACAGTCTGAGATGAAGCAGGGACATGGGATACAGTCTGAGGTGACAGCAGGGACATGGGGTACAGTCTGAGGTGAAGCAGGGACATGGGATACAGTCTGAAGTGAAGCAGGGACATGGGGTACAGTCTGAGGTGAAGCAGGGACATGGGATACAGTCTGAGGTGAAGCAGGGACATGAGGTACAGTCTGAGGTGAAGCAGGGATATGGGATACAGTCTGAGGTGACAGCAGGGATATGGGGTACAGTCTGAGGTGACAGCAGGAACATGGGATACAGTCTGAGGTGACAGCAGGGATATGGGGTACAGTCTGAGGTGACAGCAGGAACATGGGATACAGTCTGAGGTGAAGAAGGGACATGGGATACAGTCTGAGGTGAAGCAGGGACATGGGGTATAGTCTGAGGTGAAGCAGGGACATGGGGTACAGTCTGAGGTGACAGCAGGGACATGGGATACAGTCTGAGGTGAAGCAGGGACATGGGGTACAGTCTGAGGTGAAGCAGGGACATGGGATACAGTCTGAGGTGAAGCAGGGACATGGGGTATAGTCTGAGGTGAAGCAGGGACATGGGATACAGTCTGAGGTGAAGCAGGGACATGGGGTACAGTCTGAGGTGACAGGAGGGATATGGGGTACAGTCTGAGGTGACAGCAGGAACATGGGTACAGTCTGAGGTGAAGCAGGGACATGGGGTATAGTCTGAGGTGAAGCAGGGACATGGGGTACAGTCTGAGATGAAGCAGGGACATGGGATACAGTCTGAGGTGAAGCAGGGACATGGGGTACAGTCTGAGATGAAGCAGGGACATGGGGTACAGTCTGAGGTGAAGCAGGGACATGGGGTACAGTCTGAGATGAAGCAGGGACATGGGATACAGTCTGAGGTGAAGCAGGGACATGGGATACAGTCTGAGGTGAAGCAGGGACATGGGGTACAGTCTGAGGTGAAGCAGGGACATGGGATACAGTCTGAGGTGACAGAAGGGACATGGGGTACAGTCTGAGATGAAGCAGGGACATGGGATACAGTCTGAGGTGACAGCAGGAACATGGGGTACAGTCTGAGGTGACAGCAGGAACATGGGGTACAGTCTGAGGTGACAGCAGGAACATGGGGTACAGTCTGAGGTGAAGCAGGGACATGGGATACAGTCTGAGGTGACAGCAGGGACATGGGGTACAGTCTGAGGTGAAGCGGAACATGGGGTACAGTCTGAGGTGAAGCAGGGACATGGGATACAGTCTGAGGTGACAGCAGGGACATGGGATACAGTCTGAGGTGAAGCAGGGACATGGGGTACAGTCTGAGGTGAAACAGGGACATGGGGTACAGTCTGAGGTGAAGCAGGAACAATGGATACAGTCTGAGGTGACAGCAGGGACATGGGGTACAGTCTGAGGTGACAGCAGGGACATGGGGTACAGTCTGAGGTGACAGCAGGGACATGGGGTACAGTCTGAGGTGAAGCAGGGACATGGGGTACAGTCTGAGGTGACAGTAGGGATATGGGATACAGTCTGAGCTGACAGCAGGGACATGGGGTACAGTCTGAGGTGACAGCAGGGACATGGGGTACAGTCTGAGGTGACAGTAGGGACATGGGATACAGTCTGAGGTGACAGCAGGGACATGGGGTACAGTCTGAGGTGACAGCAGGGACATGGGGTACAGTCTGAGGTGACAGCAGGGACATGGGGTACAGTCTGAGGTGAAGCAGGGACAGGCGTGGTCTTGTGTGAGGCAGGGAATGAGGACCCAGCCCGGGCAGCGGCTGCCCCGGAGCCTGTAGGGATAGAGAGACAGGTTTGTGTGTTGGAGGAAGTCGCGGAGGTCCAGGAAACCCATAAGAGCAGAAGGCCCCAATGTTTCCATGGCCTTTTCACACTGGCCACCAAGGAGAACCTCCCCAACACCATCCTGCATGTTGTTTGCAGTCAAAACCAGGTTCCAGACACTTCCTGGGGATGCCCTCCTGGACATCCAGGGCGTGGGGGTCCCGGACAATACATGCCCAAGGAGGACAGTGAGCACTGACCAGGCCCATGGCCCTACGACAGTGCAGGAGCCTGGCTACCTCACAAGGCCACGCAGCAGGTCTTGCCTACACATGGCTCAGCCTGCTTTCCCAAACACTGTGTAACAACAACATGAACATGCAAGAGCTCGGGGGATAAAATACAAGGCACAAAGGAGAATTGCTTCAAATTGCCGTAGCCAGTGTCTCAGAAGCTGCATAAAGGGGTGAGTTTTGGAAAATTGATGCTGTGGATTTTCTTTCTTTCTTTGTACTGGGTGTAGAGCTGAAAGGCACTCTACCATGAGCCACATTCCCAGTTCTTACTTTTTGAGAAAGAACCTCACTAAGTTGCTTAGGGCCTCACTAAGTTGCTGAGGCTCGCTTGGAACTGGCAACCCTCCTGCCTCTGCCTCTCGAGCCTCTGGGATTACAAGTATGTGTCATTCTGCCCGGGGTGGAGTGACTTCCTCCATGGAGATGGTTGGCCAACCTGCTTGTGAGTTTAAAGATGGCTCCACCTGATTCCAGGCAGAGCCACAATCAGTCCCTTAGGAAGGTAGCTGGGAGGAAACCCCCAGGGGGCTCCATCCAGGCCAGAGGGCAGAGGCTGGCCAGCCCCACCGCAGTGTGGTGTCCAGCAGAAACCTGGGTGAAAGCTCCGAGCAGTCACCTAGGACCACCGCCTAGCTCTGCCGACCCTCCGTGGCCTTGCAGAAGTCCCAGGGCTCCTCAGTCTGCACCCCATCAGCTGAATGGCTGTACAATATCATCTTAGCAGAACTTCCACAAGGAGTACATGCGACTAAATGCAGGAAGCACTCAACCTGGTCCCTGACACGTGGGAGGAGCAGAATTTGGAGCTGTTGCCTTTAAAACAGGGAGCCGTGGCGGGGGAGCCCCTTCCCTTTGGAGTTGCTGCTGCCCTTGTCACTCACCACCCTTCAGATCGCCTGGCACCCAGGCCAAGCAGCTGGTGTAGGGAGGCTTAGGGCAGGTCTGGCCCCACCCTTTCCTGGAAGAAACGATGGGAAGGGGCTTTGCCACAGGGTGGGCCACAGACAGCTCAGAGCCTGCCTCTTGGCTGCAGCCACAAACTCTCCCCCGCAGCACCTCACCTAGAGCATGTCAGTCTCCACAGAAGCCTCTGCAGAGCTGGGGCTCCTGGAGCAGCTGGCCCATTGGGTCCCCTCTCTGAGCACCGTCCTGGCTCCTGTGCAGGGTGGACACCCGGTACAGCTAAGTAGTGCAGTGAAGGGATGAGAGAGAGGACTCGCTGCCAGGAGCTCGCGTTCATGACAAGGATGCCCAGTGTAAGGGTGGGATGCGGACCCTCTGCATGGTGTCTGACGTTAAGCTGTGTGTGCTTTTGACTGGGGCCTCAGTCGCGGCGCTGCTTGCTGTCTGATTTCCTGGTGTGCACAGGGAGAGCACCTAGGTGAGGTACAGAGGCACCCTCATTGCACCCTCTCAGCCTTGCTCACCACGGCTTGCATTTGCAGCCCCTGCAAGCCCACTGCCCCCGCTACATTCTTAACTTTGCTCCACACGATCCTGCAGAGGGCAAAATTCATAAATCTGTACTCGCTAATTCCACCCATTTGCAATCACCTATTTTCCTGAGTTTCTGATTCATTGTTTCTTGTGTGTGCAAGAGAATGGAGGAAATTTTGCCTATAACTAAATGAAATAAATGCCTATTTTCTGTTTTTAGTAAGTGGCTTGTTAAGTACATTATTCCTAATGTATACAAAAGTGCATGGCCCTTGCATTTATATAGTGTATTTTTGAGTCAGCTGTTATGTGCCATAGACACTAAGACAGAATCTGACCCCTGCTGCAGAGCTGTTTATGTTCACGCCTTAATGGAGAGCACACACACACACTCACACACACACATGCATTCACACTGACACACACACTCACACACACACACACACACACTCACACTCAGAACACTGTGGAAAGAGCTATAAAATAGGATGTATAAAGAAATGAGGCCGGACACAACCCTCAATTGGGAGAAGCTGTATTCCTGGAGCAAGCTGGGGTCCTCCCCCTGGGGGGACGCCAGGCCTCCCCACATGTTCCAGAGAGGCCTGGTGCTGGTGTTGGGGCCAGAGCCTGAGAGGGGCCGGGAGCCGGAGTGGAGGGTGGCAGGGTGCGGTGAACTCAGAAGCAGTTCTGAGACAAGGGGGCCCTGGGCGTGTTCACATGAGAGCAGACACACCGAGGTCCCTCCCTAGACCTGCGAGGAAGGTTAGCTGGAAGCGCCTGCTGGGCAGAGGCTGCAGGGGTGCCCAAAGGGCCCAGGAGAGCTGAAGTCTCACTGTGGGCAGGACCTTGGCCACAGAGGGGAAGGCGGGCTACAGGGACCTTGGACAAAGGCTGGGGATGGGGCTCGAGTTCCCAGGGTCACCTCAGGCCCTCAGGGAGGACGGCCTTGAGGGAGCCAGCGGCACGGCCACCGCAGCAGCAGTAGGTCCCCTCCATCTCTTGCACCCTCAGGTTGGTCATCTGTGGGGGTGGGACATCCTCCAGGTCTCAGACCTACTGAGGACTCCATGAAGTGTCAGTTGATGTGCCACTCAGTCTCCAGCACATAGTGCCAGCTCTTTCCACCCCTCACCCGCCACCTGTCCCCTGGCACCTCCAGAAAGCAGAAGGGCGTCAGCAACACCCCTTGGTGGCTCTGCAGGAGGTCTGCTGCCTGGCCTCAGTCACAGGAAGACCAAAGTGGTTGCTGGGCCACTCGGAAAGGAGTCGTGGGAGGCTCTGCCGTCAGCAGCCCCAGGCAGCCTGCGTGCTCAGTGACGGGAGGCGGCGATGCCCAGGTCTCGTTCGTTGCTGGAGTTCAAGCCACGTTCACCCACAAGATGAGAAGGGCTGTGCTAAGAAAAGGAAACAGGGTCCTGAGAAATGACGGGTAGGGGGATGGTGAGAGCAAAGCCACGGGAGCAAGGAGAAAGGAGGGCCCAGGGGAAATGATCAGCCCCTGTGCAGCTGCGTGCACCAGCGCCTGAGGACCAGGGAATGTCACTGCCCAGCCGCCCGGGGTCACTGCTCTGTGTCAGTATCCACAAGAGGATCGTCCTGTGTGTGTTAAGTCACCACAGCCTGTCTTGTAGGGGATGGCATTGAGGTCATGCTGGCTACAGTGGAAACCACCCCACCTGAGCAGTACAGGAGGGAAACAATCGTACTTCTCCCCTCTGTGACGTCACAGACCTTCCAACCAAGCCCAGGTGGCCTGGGAGACGAGCCGCTTTCATAGTTTAGGGGGAGTTTTTAACGTTTTTTCTACTACAAACAAGTCATATAAATTCCATTTCAGTTGTAAATCTTTGACACAAATTCACTACTGATGATTTTCTCTTAGGGATGTGAATAAATGTCACGAGCAGATAGGATGAGCGCTGGCCCTCAGCAGATGGGAAGGAGGTGCTCACTCCCAGCCCCACAAGCTCAGGAAGGTGTGAAAGCAAATTGCCCAAGCATCTGTGAAGGTAGAAGTGAGTGGGAAGGATCCCAATATGTAAAACTCACCGGCTTCTGAACTGGCCTGGATAGAGCAGGCTCTTCAGAAATGAATCAGAAATGAACTCAGAAAGCACCCGTTTCGATTGCACATGAGGTGAGCCCCGCAGCCCAGGCGACTCTGCCCGTAGGTGCAGATTAGACTGGAGAGCTGTGACCTGGTCAATGTGACCGGTTTGAGGGTACAGAAACTGAAAACACTTCCGTGCCCGGTGCCAACTGCAGGCGGTGGGGCCTGGCTGCAGGTAGTCGGGCACTGGGCCTGCTGTGGCTCACGTTCTGTCTGACACTGACCTTTCCCTCTGCTTCCCGTTACCATGAGCTGAGCTCCTCTCCTCCACCATGTTCTGCCTCCCCTTGGGTCCGAGGAAGGGAGTCGGCCAACCAAGGAGTGAAACTCTGAAACTCTGAGCCAAAGTAAATGTCCCCCTCTCAGTTGTCCTGGTCAGGTATTTTGGTCACAGCCATGAACACCTAACCAACATGCAATGCGAACATTACGTCTTGCTCATATTGCAAGCTGAGGCCAGGAAGGTGACCTCTTTTATCTTGGGGATTTGCCGTCTAGAATCTATGGCCTTCCAGAAATAGAGGCCCTGTGGGCATTGTGCAGGGTGCCTGGGCTGGTGACAGCAGCCCTTCCTCACAGGACCTAGGGCAGATTCCAATCCCTCTGCAAGGCTGTAAGGACTCAGGACTTCCATATGCCCAGGAAGAGGCACCTTGAGACAGCACTACCTGATGCCCACCACAGCAACTTGGCCAGGTGCCGCTCCCCGGGCCACAGCACCCTCTCCCACCAGCTTCCCTTCTGCTTCCCTTGGCTCCACATGGAGGTCACTGATAAGACCTGGTGGCCCTGCTGACCAGCTCCCCTGAAGGACCTGTGTGAGCCTGCCCATCAAGCTTCAGGTCCAAAGGTCACCAGTGTTTCCTTCAGAGGTGTGCAGACTGCCTTCTGCCCTCAACCGTGCTCTGTCCCCTGGGTCCTGCTCAATGCTCATCTGTTCTGAGACTGAACTCGTCCAGTGCCTGTTCTCCAAGGCGAGCAGGGGCAGCTGGCCCAGGGCACTTTCCAGAGAGGCTCTGGGCACAGCGCCGGAGGATCTCCAGAGCCTACTGTGCAGTAGGTTCCTCATCCCCCCGCCAAGGCCATGGCATCCGTCTCTAGGGCAAGGCTCTGGGCGGGGCTTCTCAATGAGCACCTACACGTTCTCCCACCTGTGAACAAAGAGCAACCCGGGAGCCAGGCCAGGACCCCTCCGCCAGGCCCCTGCCGGCTGCCCTGTCCTGTGCTGTCACTTGGCTGCTCAGCTCAGTGGTTGAACTCCACCTACCCAGTCACTCACACAGGACTCATCCTTCCCTTTTTAATGCTTTTTACTTTTTATTTTTAAAATACTTTAAACATTTATTTTGAACAGATATTTGGAAGTTTTTAAATTGCGCATATTACGGGTGCCCTGTGACTTTTGGATGTGCTCACGCTCTGTAAGGAACAAGCACAGGAAACAGCCCCACAGACATTCCCAGTTTCCTTAGGTAAAACCCTCAGCTCCTCCTGCCAGCTCTGGGGATGTTTTGACTTTGTGCTCTTCTGTTATAGAAAGAGTTGACCTTTGCCCCAGTGGACAGGAGCGTGGCTTGCTGTATCTACCCCAACCTTCCCCCAACACAGATCACTTCAAAACAAATCCAAGTTAGTATAAAATTTACCTAGAAATACTTCAGTGTAAGTTTTTAAAATAATAGTTCATTTTATTAAAAAAAAAATAGCCACGTATCAAACCTTGAAAAAGTCTTAATGGTCATCCAGCTTCGGCTGGCTGAGATCCCATATTGCCTCAGGCACCTCTTGGTGAGTCTGCTCTAGAAACGGATTCTCAGGTGCGGCTGCAAGGCTCTCCCTTCTGCTCCCTCCTCCTGCCTCTGCACCTGACCTGTGGGTAGCTGCCAGCTTCCTGAAGAGGTCCCGCCCTGCTCCTGCCTGGGTGCTCCTGGTGTGTCACAGCGGACCTTGAGCCACCTTCCTGGTGCCTCACGACCAGAGGCAGTGGCTCGGGCAGGCTCACGCCCATCACCTGCCACCTGCCACTCCAGGGGATCCCCAGCAGCCTTCCCACCTGGCCGGGGTGCAGGGCTACTCCTGGGTTTCACTGTTCTCCCCTCATTACTCTCTGGAATGTTTTCCTTAATAATTTCCCCAATTAACTATTTGATCTGTAACTGAAGAAGCAAGGTGGAGCCTTTCTCACTTTGCCACTGTTTCAAATAGTAACATCCCTTCTCTTTCCCTG
Source organism: Urocitellus parryii (assembly GCF_045843805.1). Taxonomy (NCBI): domain Eukaryota; kingdom Metazoa; phylum Chordata; class Mammalia; order Rodentia; family Sciuridae; genus Urocitellus; species Urocitellus parryii. The sequence goes on along the minus strand of NC_135542.1, from coordinate 32,372,459 downwards.
GAAATACAAACCCTGGGTGGAAGGGTGTTTGTCAGAACAACATGGCGGCATCCTGAGGCTCTGCGTTTATGAGAGCTGACGCTTGGAGGACCACTGTGGTCTCAGTGACGGCACTGTGGCAGGGGCTGCACCACGCTTGAGACCACTGGACACTGAGGTTCCAGGCTTCCTCATGGCTAGTGGCTTTCATATGGGGGGGGGGTGCGCAGAAAACAGGTAGCCATTCATTGCTCCCAGGGAGACACAAGTCACCGTCCCCTGGAGCGCAGATGCTCAGGGAGACAGCAGAGGCCTTGCACGGTCATCCCACCATTACCGAGTTGGAGGTTTCGGGGTACCTTGCTGGCCAGACAGGTTGTTAAGAGCATTTCTGTCCTCCCTAGTGCCTCAGGGACATGGGGAATGAAGGCATCAATGGCTGCTATCTTGGTGCCTGGACACCAGTAGGAAGAAGGCAGGTGCTGGCCTCAGTGCCTGTGGCTGGCTGACGCTCCCAGAGGGTCGGTGAGCAGGCAGGGCAGCAGGAGGATCCCAGGCACAATGTTGTGTGATAATTAGGGGCTTCCATGGACACCTTTCCCCAGTGCTTGGCTCCCATCTGTGCACCTCATTAAACATGAGCTTGCAGCATGCAGAGCACCTACTGCCTGGAGCCTCCGGGCTCAGCGGCTCCTGTGGGAACCAGGATGACTGCGTCTGAGCCTGTCTGTAAGCCTGCAGTCCCCAGGGAACTCCACAAGGCCTTCCTGCTCACCTCCCCCAGGACCACTCCTCATCTCTGGCTCACCCAGCATCTCCCTGGCAGAACCACTGGCTCTGAGGGGCTTCTGTTGCAGAAGTCTCAGGTCTGGCCCTAACCCTGCCCTGGCCAATTGCCACAGCGGTCTGTCAGGCAGTCTCAGCCTCCAGGTCAGCAGCCTTGACTCTAGTCCCAGGACAACGGTTCACGGTAGAATGCCCTACAGGTAGGGGTAGAGATGGGGTTCACCTGGAGTTCTTCAGCACTAACCACCAGATTTGCCTGGCCCCAGAGGCCCCTCCCAGGGACAGAGCCCCTGCACCCACCTGCTGTGTCTGCCTCCCAGGAACACCTGCTCTCCTGGGCTGTTGCCACTATTGTTCTAACCCTCTGTGTTGCCATCGATGCCTGTGTCGTCTCAGGTGTGTGTGTTGTTTCTGTGCATCCATATGTGACCATGTGTACCCATGTGCTCCTGTGTGTGTGCACACGTGTGTGTGGACAGTGGGATGAGATGGGAAAGCAGAGTCCAGCTGCGGATAGCAGTGGGCTGACATGAGCTCCACTTTGATCCAGGATGGGGACCTGAACTCGCTCAAGGCTCCTGCCTTTGACTGCTAAGCATGGAGAAGAAGGGAGCGATCACGCGGTGCAGTTCCTGATAGGCCCGGCAGGTCTGTCAGGCACAGCCCAGTGATGACAGCCTGGGGCATGCACATTACTGCCACGGTGACTTCATGCCAAACACGCAGCTCCACAGCTCCCTGTGAATCTGACAAACCTCTCCGTGCAGATTTTTTTATGCAGGAAACAACAGCAGGGAGTCAGGAGGATTTTTCCCTTTTCAGTCTGCCTGGCAGGGGCCAAGGCATATTTAAGGTGTTTCCTGCTGACACCCAGAAGCCGCTCACCCTGGGCAGGGTTGTCTGGGTGCACCACCTACTGCCTCTAGCTGGCAGGGTGATAGGTTGGGGAGGGCAGTAGGTGAGGGGCGAGTGGCCCACCCAGAAAGAGCCAGGAAGAGCCGAGTCTCCAGTTTTTCTGGAGTGAGCAGACAGGATGGGGGAGCCCTGGGGGAGAGGCGGGAGCCAGGCCAGGTGCTCCAGACAGCTGTGTGGGCCATGATGCCCTGTGATGGTCAGTATCTGCAGAGTCTGGCCTGCGGACCCGTCATCAGCTATGAAAGTCTAAGGGGACCAACCCAGAGCTACTGGTCAGCGTGACTTTGGCTGCTGCTTACAAAACCCAAAGATCAGTGGCCATGATAGCAATGTCTACATAAGAAATATTTCTATAACAATAGATGTTTCTTTTAAATTAAGTGAGACAACAAAAGGTGCCCACATCCGGTGAGGGGGCAGACAGAGGTCTCCAGCGGGGCCCAGGGCATGTGGCTCCCGGGATTTCAGGAAGGTGTCTGTGTTCTCCCTTCTCCTCTGTGCTTACTCACGTGCTCGACACGTAGATGGCCTGAATTTCTCATAGGCTTCTGATGTTGTCAATAACAAAATAGAGTAAGATTTCTGTTCTCTGCGAACAGCAGAATGAAGTTAAAACAGCGACCACTGACCAAGTATTTGCTGTGGTTCCTCCCACGTGGCTGGTCCCCTGCAAGGGAGAGCAAACCTCTTCAAAGCCATAAAGATATTATGCACTAAATGGCTGTTTTACTGAGATCTGGTCTTTGGACATATGAAGTCTGCCTAATTACTAGGAAAAATTATGAAATGCCTGATATGTTCTTGTTAAACTAATGAAGCAGCATTAGAAGAATCATAATGCCTGATTATCTATGGACACCATTCTTCCTTTCTATGATGCTTTCCCATACGTCATCTGATTTCATGATATGTTCTTAAAGGCTGAGAGAAAACTTAAGAACAAAGTTAACAATTATTTTTGCAGCTTTAGGCAGTAGGTCCACTGATGTTCTTGGCTACTTTATAAAAATGCTTCTGTGTTCTGTGCTTCTCAATGAACAAGAAGCCAGTTATGTACATTGAACCGCTACCTCAGCAGAACACATATTTTGCCAAACCAATGGTAATTTGATCAAAATTCTATGGTGCTTAAGTGAAATCTCAGAATTTTGTCCCAAATGGATAGAAACAAATACGAAAGGAAAACAGTTTTGTTTTCTGTAGAAACCTCAACAAGGCCCAATTAAAACACGTTTGTTCTTTCTCAGCGTCCTCAAGGTCTCTTGAGGGACCCCTGCCTCATCAGGGTCCTCCCAAGAGCCTTGCTGCCCAGGCCTGGTCTCTATCCCTCTGGTGGCTCAGAGAAAACCTAAGCAGTCCCAGCCCAGGGCCCAGGAGGGGTGCCTGGAGATGGCCTGGTCTGAGGCTGAGACTGCCGCCTCCTCTCTCCCCCAGATTTGCTCCTCCAAGGACGATAGAAAGGAGGGAAACCAGGCAATGCTTTAGTGGCTCCAGTGAGCTGAGCACAATGGCGTCTAATCTGCATTAACTTAACTGAAGTTGGACACTTCTCATTGCTCAGGAGAAAGGAGCGGGGCTGAGTTTCGCTAGAGACATTCTTGTGGTTTGGCGATCCAGGGTTCTGTGTCCCTTGCTGCCTGAGGCTCAGCAGGTGTCTCACTGACATAAGCCTCACCATCCCTCACCACCTCAAGCCCCCAGGGGAGGGCCCGGCTGCTAAGTCAGTCCCTCTAGATCAGAGCTGGGAATATAGGAAGTCTCTAAAATATAAACAGGCCACAGACCACCTGTCCCTGAGTCCAGGAGCCCAGATGCATCCTTGGCCCCTAGGCCAGCATCCCTGGCTGTTCAGAATGTTGCTACTTAACATCACTATGCATTTTCAAAAGTCCACTTTACACTAGGGAGGAGCCCACTTGAAGTAGTAATAGTGGCTGTGCACCACCTGCCCCACCTGCCCCACCTGCCCCAGACACTCCAGAGTGAGCACACTGTTGTGCTTCTTCCTTCACTGTGAGGACCCAGGAGACAGGTGCCATGTCCCTTCCCATGTGAGCTGAGTGGAACGGAGCATAGGTACACAGGCATTAAGCAAAGGAACCAGGCGTCGAACACCAGATGCTTGAAGCCAGCCCCTGGCGGGAGAGAGAAGTGCCATCCAGGGCTCCGTGGGAGAGGGCATGAGGAAGTAAGCAGTGCAGGTGGGTGCCAAGGGCCCTGGGGACTCCACACCACCAGTGCAAGTCACATTGTGCCAGCAGCACCTGCTCGTGTGTACTCAAGGTCAGCAGTGGAAGGCAGCCCAGTGTGGTGGTTTGGGATTCAGGCAGCCTGGTTCAAAGCCTGACCCTGGGCACACTAGTTTGGGTGAGTCTGACTTCAGGGATAGTGCAGGGTTCTCCTGGGTGTGAATGTGATACCTACACAGTTCTCCTGCTTGGGGTCCGGCACAGAGTGGACCCCCGTGAGTGACGGGCATTTATACATAGAGCATCGGATGAGGCTGGCGTCCCACAGAGGGCTTTGACAGGCTGATCTCCAAGGGCTGTCTCTGCTGATGATGGCTATGTCTCAGCTCTCCCAAGGCAGACTTCACCTTCACGGCCAACAGGTCCCTCGCGCTGCCCAGGAGCTCGGCCCGGCAGGCAGCAAGCTTCCTCTAGGAGAGACACAGGCTTCCCTAGATGCTGGAGGTGTCTGTGGTGACAGTGCTGATGGGTACTTTTTTTTTTTTTAAAGAAAGAGGGAGAGAGAGAGAGAACTTTAATATTTATTTTTCAGTATTTGGCGGACACAGCTTCTTTGTCGGTATGTGGTGCTGAGGATCGAACCCAGGCCGCACGCATGCCAGGCGAGCGCACTACCACTTGAGCCACATCCCCAGCCCTGATGGGTACTTTCTGATGATAGAAATCCACTTGATCCTCTCTGGAGAAACGCTTCCCTGTGGTACAGCTCTCATTCGGCCAGCATTTCCTCTCTAGGTCTGTGATCAATGCCTCGTTAATTTCAGGTGCCACCACCAATTACTTTTAATTTTCCTAACTATTGAATTAGTAAATCTTGATTAATCTAAGTATTATTCAGCAAAGCAGTTCTCCCAACAGGTGGCAAATGGGCTTCAAACCCTGGGGTTAGGAACCTAGGGATCAGGAAGAGCCCCCTTTCTCCTTTCTGCCAGGCGGAGTATCAGGACAAAAGCGAGCAGAGCCCTCAGGGTGTCCACGCCTCTGCCGAGGCCCTCACCAGAGCAGTGCGCCTCTGCCTCCTGGCACTCACCCCTGCCCCACCACACCCCATCTGGCCTGTCCTTTCTCAGCATTTCCACAAGCCTTGCTCCCTGGTCTCTCTGGCTGCCTCCCTCACCCCTTCTCCCTCCCGCCGTTTCTCCAGGCCCAAGTCTGATGTGGCTCTTTGTGGATCTGTCTCTCTTCGCCACCCAAATCCGTCCAGAACATAGTCCAGAGCTCAGCCCTGGCTCTCCCACCCCCATGACCCAGGGAGGACTGAGGCACTCGGTGAGTTTCTAGGGTCAGATCCTGTTGACGGTCGTCAGCTGGTCTCCAAGGGCCTCCAGACTGCACCTCCCGCTACTGGCCATGGTTCCACCTCCTCCTTTTCCATTTCCCTTCTTCCTCTGTCCACCTCTTGCTCCTTGGTGGCTGGGTGTGAGCACGCAGGTCCCCTCTGTATCCTGTCCACTCTGGCTGACTAGACCACCGCCCGGCACCCGGGACTCTGCCCTGAGTGGCAGCTCTGCCAGCTCCAGTCCCGGGCCACAGGTGCCCTCCACACCTTCCCGCCATCTTACTGACCCCTGGGACTCACTGAGCTTGGCCTTGGCCTGCCTCCACGGGCTGCTACAGCCTCAGCTCCCACATCTGGGCTCTGGGAGGGTCTGTCCCCCTTCAGTGGACCCCTGGACCTCCTGCGTCAACTCCAAAATGCTTCTGCTCCCCCAGCCTCACCCTTCCTGCCGCTCCCACCTGGACATCATCATCTCCCAGCAGCACCCCTCCAGGGGTCTCACAGCCGCTCCCCTGGATTTCAGCTCTCAGTGCCCTGGGTTCCAGATTTCCTCCCCCCAAATCCATTCTCTGCCCTTCTTTTATAACAGTCTGCATGACTCACATGCACGCCATGCTTCTGCTCAGAACAGGTGGAGGCCCCCCTGCGCCTGAGGGAGAGCTCCTCACGCACACCCACTAGGTCCCCCGCTGGGCTTGACCCAGGAGCCTGCACCTCGGGCCGCTGCCTGCAGGGCCCCGCAGACCCTGACCTGGTGCCAGTGGCTGCTTTGCCTGCTGTCTCCAGCTGGGGTGGCCGCTCTCCCCGTGCTTTCCACTGCGTAACAGGTCACTCGCTGGTCCAGGCCCACCCTCCCCTGTAGAGGAGTGAGCCATCTTCTGATTGGTATGTACCCCTCGTTCCATACAGCACCCCAGTGGTACGTCCGCTTCTGTTTAGCACCAGTCTGTGGGCTTCTCCAGGACAGGAGTGCACCCCGTTCCAGCCTGGCCCTGTAGTCCACAGGGCCAGTCGTGGGTTCTCCTGGTACAGAAAGGACTCCAAGTATGGACCCACAGGGAACCTCCCCACCTGGCTCTTCTCTTCCAGAGCAGGTGTCCTCAGGCGGGTGGAGGTGGAGGGACTATTCTCCTGTGCTCCACCCAGGCACCATCTTTGGGGGTCCAACAGGCATAACAGCAAAGCCCACTTGCTCACACTGGTCCACAACAGAAGCTCGGTACCACTCACCACGGCAGTTCAGGCGCGGGGCTTCATCTAAGCTCCCAGTGGTAATTCCTACCCTTATGTCTGCAAGGGAGGTTTCCACGAGGTATCTGGGTGCAGACTAGAAGTTACTACTCTCAATTCACAGACCTTGTAAGCAAGTGCCCAGGGCCCCTACCCGTGCTTGCTTAGCATGCTCTTCCTCTAGAACCCCGCCTTCCTGCATGAGCGTCCTCCCTTCTGGCTTCTTCCTTGAGTCCAGGGCAGTTTGTCCAGCCACAACCCTGGCTGTGTCTGTGGCATCTTTGAAGAGCTCGGCCATCAGGATGATGATGTCCAACGTGTGAGGCAACACCTCGATGCTGTGTGTTAATGTCCAAGGAAATTCTCATCCTCAGGACTGCAATGTGACCTTAAAAAAAATGTTGGTTGTGTCAGAGCTGGCAGTACTGGAGGTTCTTTTGCAAAAGAGACCCATGAAGACAGGTGTTCCTGCTGGTGATAGTAGTGACAGGCTTGGAAGTGCGTCAGAAGGTGGAGACCGGTGAGCTCTGTGTGTGGAGATGCAGGCCCCCCTCTTCCTGGAGAGCTGATGGAGGGCTAGAGCAGGTTCACCTGAGGCTCTCCGTGTCTTCTGCCGTCTGGTCTCCCAGGGCCACTCCTGAGGGCACCCAGGGTGTGCTGCTGTACCTCTCCATCCACTCAGAGCTCAGTAGGTGGAGACGGCGGGCCAGAGAGAGGAGGTGCCCACTCCTGGCAGACCCTGAGGTGTGGACATGAATTCTCCTCACTGTGGACAGTGCAGAGATGGAGCTGGTGGAGGTGGAGGTGGAGTTGGGCCAAGGCAGCTGTGGCCCAGATGACAGAGGAGGCCGAGGGAAGTGAAGCAGTGGGCACAGAGGTGTGGAAGGGCAGGTGGGGCTCCAGGCGTGGGGACACGGGTGTGCTGTGGCCCTGTCCTGAGCTCCTTGGAGAAGAGTGGAGTGGCCCCATTCAGAAGGCACTCCTGGGGCCTCTGTTCATCTTCTGTGAGCGGGAGCAGCGGCCGCTCTCCCAGGACTGGTAGAGGGATGGAGCTCCATGCTGTGTGAAGGGCCCCCAGCGCCTGGCAGGGTGTGAGTGGAGGTGCAGTGAGGGGATGGGCCTGGGAATCCAGGGTGCCCGTGGCTCTGCAGGGTACGTGGGCGTCTGAGCACCTGGCCTGGGCCCCAGGCCCTTCCCTCCACCATCCCTGGGGACCTGGTTTCACTCTGCTGGCCACAGGGCGGTGCTCAGTGAATGCTGGGCCGGCTGCGCCCCAGGTCTGGGCTTTGGGTGGCCATGGCAATCCCGCAGTGTCACTCGCCATCCTGGGCCTGTTGAGGAGACGTCCCTCAAGCCTTAGAGCCTACCAGCACCTCCAGAGGCAATGCTACAGACCTTCTCTATTCAGGAACTCAAGTGGGAAACAGGGAGGAAAAAGAAGGAAATGAGGAAAGGATGGAGAAAAGGAGGGAAGGCGGGAGGACAGAGGGTGGCGGGAGCCGGCTGGCACGAGGGGCGTGAGAGAGCTGCCTTCTGTGGCCCTTTCCCTCCTGGACTTGGTGACCCCAGGACCTGCCGCGTCACTGCCCGCACTGCCTGCAAGTGGGTCTTGCCCTGCTGACCCCTCTCTCTGGACCCGGGGTGGGAGTGTCCTCCTCGGCAGGTTGTAATGTGGCCAGGGGGCCTTGGAAGTCCGCACCCGTGAGGGATTCACGGTGGAGTTCTCCGCTGTGCAGAGACGGTAGGCCACCGCGCGGGGCATTCCGCGCCTCAGCTCTGAAGCTCCTCCAGAGCCCAGAAGCCTGCTCTGGGATGCCTGCCTGGGCTCGCGGCTCCTGTGCTCTGCCCTGGTCCACCAGAACGTTCTGTGGACTGCCTGGGGCCGTGCTCTGCGGATCCAGCCGCACTGCCCTAGAGGCTGTCCTGGCCTCTCATTCTGGGCCTCTCAGCCCTGGCACCTCATGGGGGTGTCGCCTGGGAACACAAGCAGGCCCCTGACACACCCAAGCCCCTCTTCACACCCTCAGGGAGGAAATCCTTGCCATCCAGAAGACCTCTTCAGGCTCCAGGCGAGGTGGCTTTGTGGCCCCTGGATGGTCAGAGGTGTGTGCCCCTCCAGGCCCGCCGCCTGCCTCAGACAACATTCTCTGTCTGGCTCTTGAAGCTGCAGATTCAGCTGGAGTTTAAGTCTGGGAAAGTGAAAGCAAAGTATTAACATTCAAAATTGGAAACCCTGGTACCCGGGAGACAGGAGCCAGATGGACCAGTATCTTGGAGTGACAGTTAGCTCTGTCTGGTGTGGGGCCTCCCAGGTGGACGGAGCGCGCGCCATGCGCCCCAGCTGTCCTCGTCTGCAGCAGACGCCTGCCTTCCTGGCTTGGGCTGCTGCCTGGCGCTTGCAGCAGGTCGGCAGCTTGTGGGCACGCTGTCAGCCTCCGAGCCCGCCGCCCCGCCTGCAGCGCAAGGACTAGGCCTCGGAGTTGGAGTCACTCTTAAGGCCAGAGACTGACATTTCAACTGCAGACCCCATGGCTAGGACCCAAGCAGAGGGTGTGATTGAGGTTCCTGCGACACATTTGCCCTTTGGATCCCAGAAGGGCAAGCCAAGCTGGGGACACAATGGCTTCTAACGTGAACCACAGCCCTCTTCCCAGTCCTCCATCCTCCTTGACTGCCCCGTGGACCCCCGACCCATCTGCCCAGGCTCTGGAGCCCGAGTCCGCCTCTGCGAGGGTGGCTGAGTGGGAGTGCCCCATGCAAGGAGCTTGTTCCTGGCTGCACCCCCAGCCCTCCAGCGTCTGTGGGCCCAGCTTGCACACGCCCAAGGGCCAGAGCACCAGCCTCATCACTGGAAGTGAGCTTTGCTGAGGGCGTTTGGCCATGGAGGGCTAGTCTCCGGAACCCTCTGTGAGGGCTGGACGGCAGGGGTCTCTCCAAGGCTGCCTGCAGCCCGGCCAAAGCTCTTGGTGGCTTGAATTCTGATAACTGCAGCAGCCCAGGCCTGGGAGCCTCAGTGCTGAGAAACGCCTTCCCACGTCACCACCAACCGGGGGCAGTTTTCAGTGAGAAGCACCAGCAGTTCCAGGCCTCTCCTTATGCTAAGTGACACAGTGACAGACCTAGATCCAGAGCTGGCGGCTGCAGAGGACATTCAAGGTCACAATGGGGACTGTCCAGAGTGCTGCAGCACAGGGACCAAAGCCAGTGCATTATCAAGTGGCCTCAGGCCTGACCTGGTCCACCCCCAGGGCACCTCACAGCAGTTAGCCCCGGGAGGGCACAGCAGGGGCACCTGTGAACTCTGGAGTGACCGTTTTCCTTCCTGAATCCCAGCAGTAGCCCCCAAACCACCGAATTTCCTGTGGACACAGAGGACAGCTCTCTGGCATTTTCTGTTTGTGGCCAGAGGTAGCTGAGAAGTAGACACAGGAACTAGGACGGTTGGTGTGTTCTAGCCAACACCACTCTGCCCAGCAGCACATCCCAGGGGTCTGTGTGCCCACGTGAGAGGCCACGTGTTCAGCCACGTGTCCCACTCGGTGCCAACAAATCCCCCACAGCTCTTGCCTTTGTTCTCAAAGGAGAAAGGTGCATTTATTCCTAAGCGAATTGTGTAACACCTCATAAAGGGATTTGGAAACAGAGGCCCCAGCCTCGTCTGCTCAGCTTGTGGTGTATTGAAGCACTTCCCATGATGCACAGTGGCCTGGGGACCAGTCTTGGATGATGCCAAGTCCTAGACAATGGTGCCCAATCTAGTTCCATTAAGATGGGAAAATACACAGATGGTGCGGATCATCAGCATCTGCATGGGACCCCGCGTGCCACCTGCCTTCCTGCCTTCCAAAGGGAAAGAAGGGGACTCACCTGGTCCCATGCCATGGTGCCAAATCCTCGCATGGGCATTCTGTGCCTGTGTGAACTGCCCCCCTCCACGTCAAGCCACGTGTACTCGTGTAACAACACATTTGCCAAAACCCTGTATTAAGGTCTGTGTATTTGTAACAAATTACCTCATTTTAAACAAATCTGCCTCAAACTGCCATGTTAGGTCTGCCTTTCTAGAAGTGCATGAGCGTGTGTTTGAGTGTGTGAGAAAGTGTATGTCAATGTGTGTATGTGTGCTTGTGTGAGAACAGATGAGTATGTGTGAGTGAGAACATGTGGGTGACAACACGCGTGTCAGTGAGCGTACATGTGAGCATGTGCGTGATGGTGCACGTGGGTGAGTGTGTGGGCCTGTGTGTGTGAGCATGCCTGTGAGTGTGTGCTTGTTTCTTTCCTCCTCTCCTAGTCACCTCTGCCCTTTGCATGTTGACGCAGTGCCAAACCTCCCTGCCCTGACTGGCCCCCTGGAGAGCCTTCCCCTCCCTTCCCGTGTCGGGGGCAGCAACTGCCCAACCCAAGGTGGCGGCAGAGAGAACAGAGCTCTTTCCAGTGTCTGGGGCTGCCAGGTCTCTGTCTTGGACCTGGGAGGGCTGGGCAGCATGGGGAGGGGCTGCTGAGAAGGGCCGGGAATGTGTGGCGCTGCCTCTGGGTCACAGACAGGCACTTCAATGGTCCACTGGCCACTGGGAGCTGGGTTTCATTTATTTGTGATGATCTCCCCTCAGGCCATTTGTGCAGGGCGGGGCTGGCTGTGGGGCCACCTCCCGAGTCATGAGCCTGGCAGTCCCAGGGAGGGGGTGGGGGAGCGTCCTGGTCAACAGCCTGGCCGTCTCCACACAAACACGCTTTTACAGCAAACCAGGTATGAAGACAGACTGTGATCCATGGTCTGAAACATTTTTACCCCGTACCTCTTATTTTTTCCACAGGAGGGTTGCAGGAATAATCACACAATTAAAGGTGGGATTCCTTGCCATAGTTTCAGGTTGGCACGGCAAAGGCGTGTGGTGTGCTGTTGAGGCTGTGAGTGTGACTTCTGGTCCTGTGAGCTCCAACAGCCCAGAGTTCGCCTTTGGTCCTGGAGCAGTGACTTCCCTAATGTACACGTGTGTGCAGAGGTCACCTCCACCACCGGCTCATGTGCTCCAAATGTTGGCTGGAGAGGGTGCAGGTCAGCCTCCCTCAGAGCCGGAGCACGGGCTCTTGGCTCCCCACCAACCTACATTTCATTCTCCCCTGTGCTCCTGTTGGGGGACCACCCCCACAGAGGCTCAGGGCCTCGTTTCCAACTCAGTCTCACTCGTGGGTTCCCACTAATGACTGACCACAGAAGTGGTCACATAAAGGAGTTAACCCCTCTGGGGTTGTGCACAATGTGGAGATGCACCCCTGACCCTATTCAGATTTGCAAGTTTGCCCTGCCAACAGGTGGACAGCAAGACAGGAGGCAGACCAAAAATCCAGCTGAAAGCTGCTTCCACAGGACAGCCCCCTGTGGGCAGTGGAAGCGAGGACCCAGGTGGCTGGGACTTGGGGTGAGGGAAGAAGGAGAAGGACAAAGCCACTTCTCCCTGATGGCTCTGTCTCAGGCCACAGCTGGCCCACAAGCATGCCTGCCCTGGGTAGAGATCCAGCTGGCACAGAGTCAGACCCAGCTGCCCAGAGAGGCTCTGGCTGGGCACCTCCCAGGCAGACGTGCTGCGCACACCGGGCCTACCTATCTGCTCGGGCTCCATGTCCTATGCCGTCCTAACAGCCCCACATGTGCTAGGAGGAGACGGTGTCTCAAAGGTGCCTGGTGGAGAGATGAGGCTGCCAGCCCTCTGAGAGGGCTCCAGATCTCCAGGAGAAGCACTGGGTCCAGGGAGCCCACCAAGGCTGAAGGGAGAGGGCAGGAGAAGGGACAGGCGAGGCAGAGGTGCTGGAGAAGAGCCCCTGGGCTGCTCCAGGGTGCTTCCCTGGCCTCACGGCAGTTCTGAAAGATGGCAGGGTTTCCTTCTGCTGGTTCATGTGTGCTGGCTCTCCTGGAGGGGGGCAGGCACCCTGGGTTTCTAAGTTCACTGCCCTCGAGGCAGTGCTGGACCTTTCGCCTGCCCTACGAGGAGTGGGCCCCCCCTCCGGTCCCTCGAGCTCCCCTGTGTGGCCTGCAGATGCCCTGCTCATGTTTGGAGACAGCCCTGAGTAGAGACTGCTAGAGTTTCCTGGGGTCCATGATCAAGTGGCCACTGTTGGAGCATCTGCATGGTTTTACTGCTGCATGTGAGGTATGGGAAAATCAGAAACTGTGAGAATGAAGTCACATTGAAAGATGGCAGGAAGTGCCAAGTGCAGTGGCAGTCACCTGTCATCCCGGTGGCTCTGGAGGCTGAGGCAGGAGGATGGCAAGTTCCGGGTCAGCCTTGGCAACTTAGGCCCTGTCTCAATGTAGAAAATTAAAAGGGCTGGTGATGTGCTCAGTAGAGCACCCCTGGGTTCAGTTCCAGTATCCCCAAAAGAGAAAGATGTCCTGGGAGGAACACGGGTGGGGCAGGCAGCCCTGTAGGTGGCCGCGAGTCAGTGACTCCGAGGAGCTCTAGGACAGCTGATGGCAGCACTGGCAGAAGGCTATTCTAGGAAGGGCCCCTCTGCACTCCAAAATAACATGCCAGCAGCCAGAAGCAGGCTCGATGACGTCACTTTGTGTTGTGTGCAAAGAAAGCTTCAGCTTGATATTAATTTTGATCCTTCATAAAAAGTAGACCAAAATATCCTTTCTTAAAGGGAAAATGGTATTTTCTTAATTGACTAGAAAGAAAATGTGAAACCCTGGGGAACATGGGCAGAATTTCAGAAGATCCAGTGAAGATAGGCCTGAGGCTGTCATTGTCATCTTCTAAGTCCTCAAACTTGAGTCCCTGAGATAAACCTTCTTGCCTAGCACTTCCTCAGAGTCTAGAGCTTCTCTGTCCTCAGGAGGAGGCCCTGGGGGGAAGGTGTGCCTGGCTCGCGGCCTCTCCTGACCGGAGCCCAGCACTCCACTACCCAGCTCCCCCAAGTGACCTGGCCACTCGAGTGTTCAACACACCTTACAGCACACATCTGTGACACACCAGGGATTGTGATGGGCCTGGAGATTTTTCAAAGAGGGTCTGGGGTGGGCTTAGTCTCCTCCTGAGGTAGAGTTTCACTGCACCCCTCTCCTGATGGGGAGCTTGGCAGGGCAGGCCGACAGTGAGGGAGGACAGTGAGGGAGGAGAACCCGGGCAGGACACCTGACTTCTGAAACGATCCCTTTATCTGTGGCAATCAAAGACGGAAAACGTGTGTGCATTCTCCATGTTGGTTTGGAAAGGGAGGAACCGGGTTCCTAGAATCTTATAAAACAGTTCACTACAGCCACAGCGGCTACCAAGCAGACAATGACCGTTAATGAACAAAAATTTATACACACGAAAAGTATCCACGATTTTGAGCAGAAAGACAAGGTATAAAGAGCTTATTTACATGTGTGATCCCATTTATACCCAAATATGTATTTTCATGTCTATGCATAGTCTCTGCGTGTGTGATATAGAGAGGAGTAAGAGGCTGTTGTATGTTCCCCTGGCTTTTGTATCATTCCCTACTCTTCTCATGGTGTTTGAGTATCAGGAGAAAAGGTGTCATACTCACACTGGAAACAGGTGCTATTGGAATTAGCATAGGTTTTTCTGAGACATTTTGAAAGAAACCAAAAGTTCTATAAATACATAAATTTTTATTTTAAAAAATTTATTTGTTAATTAATTGCAACATGAAATTGTCTAATTCTGAACAATGAAAAAAAAGGATCCAGTCATCTTTCTTTAAGCTAAAAAGAGCAATGTCCCCAAAGAATACCACGAGTGTATTGTTTAATGGCATTTTGCAACCAAATTAATCTGCCTTTCAAAAATTCTTATAAGCTCCTGACTTTCAGCTTTCATTAAATTTTAAGATTTCTGATGGCACATTGTTGTACATTTACTTAACCTAAGTTTAAACATTTTACACTTAGCAATACTGATCATCAACCTGTGTGGAGCAGGTTTTTGGGTTTTTTTTCTTTTAAAGTTTTACAGAATTCTCTTGAATCAGGAATTGCCAGCTCTGGATATGTATGTGAAACATCAGATGGCTAGAAACTAGGAAGACGCAGGGAATGGGCTTCGTCTCGGCAGTAAGAGGTCACTTCTTTATTTAGTTTGTAGCATATTTCATGTTGTACGTTACGATTTGTACTATGTGGAAAAAAGTTACTCTTAAAAATGGAACCAGCCAAAACAAAAATAAGCCAACAACTTGAAGAAATCCAAACACGCTTTTCTTTCTTAAGAATGTAAGTGACTCTAACGGAGGACAGACAGTGTCCTGTGCCAGGCAATGGGCGGAGGGGCAGCGTCTTTCCTTCTGTTCTGCTCGGTCTTCAGCAAGGCATTAGAAGTGAGGGTCCTCCCCTGTGAGGACAGGGGTCCTTCCCCTCAGACTGGCCTGTCCCCGCGGCTTGCCGGGAGTCCTGGCGTCAGTAGGCTGCAGCTTCCATGACCAGGGTGGACTTCCAGGGCTGAGGCCAGGCCTCCATCCCAGGGAGCAGTGCACACATGGTCAGATGGCCAGGAGCTGCCCTGAGAAGAGTGTGCACCTCTGCATACCCTGCAGGGAGTCCCCAGAGCCCTGTGCCTCTGAAGACCACCACTCGGTGCCCACCTAGCTCTGGTGCCTCATGTGATTGCTGTCTCCTCAGCAGGAAGAAGATGATTAGTTTGCATGTGCTCTTAAAGGTGCAGCGGCCGCACAGTGGGAAAGGAGCATGTCCCCTGCTGCCCAGGTGCATCTGCAGGGGGCGCTGAAGAGGAGGCCCTAAGGCTAGCCCACCTCAAGTGGCCTGGTGACACATTAGTGATTCCCTTGGGTCCTGAAGAACATCTAAACAGTGAAAATTATATAGATTTACTGAAATTGAAGACTTTATAATCAAAGTGAATAGAGAAAGAGATGTATTGATTTTAAACCAACAAAGAAATTGGGTTTTGCTAGCAGGATGAGACTCTCCTGACTGATTTGCTGGGTCCTCTCAGGGGAGGGAAGGGAGAGAGTCATCCCTCATCTCTGCATCTCAGCAACTGCTGCTTAGAGCTGGGAAATGCATCGCCGTCCAGAGGTGCGGAGCCTAGGCTTCGAGAACGTTTTGCAGTTTCCTGGGTATCAGCCGACCCTGGTGGGCAGAACTGAAAATCCTCACTCCAGCAACAGGGTCACTCTTCTAACCATGAGGCTCCTGCAGCCAGGAGCAGCTTCTGAAAGCAATCCCCACAGGCACAGAGCAGGGAACCAGGCTCCCTGCAATAAAGAGACTCCTCCCTCTTGTTCAATAATCTCTTTCCCAGCAGAATTACAGGTTGGAGACCATGAAAAATGAGAGACGGCGACGAGCTCAGAGAGAGCTGGGCCTTCCTGCTTCCCTGTGGGAAGTGCCTCTGAGGGGAGACTGGAGGAGACAGCAGCAGCAGCGAGGGTGGCTGTGGGGTGCTGGCTGGGGTGGTAAGGATATGTTAGAGCGGCCCTCTAGTGGGGATGAATGAGCCAGCTGACCCAGAAGGCCAGCACAGGGTGGCCATGCACATCAGGGTGCTCTCGGCTGTGTGGAGGGAGCATTAGAGAGGGCTCCAGGCAGCCAGGGGAGGAAAGGGGCACTTTCTAAAGAAAACTGACGTTTCATTATAGAGCACACACGTAAATGTTGTGCTGTGAAATTTTAAGAGACTGTTCGTGTGAACTTTACTTATTTATTCTTGATTCTAAAGCATTGGCTCTGTTTGTAGGACCAGGGCCTTTGGATGTGTCCCTGAGGACCCTGCATAGTCAGAGTCAGGAGAGGCGCTGGGAAACGAGGAGGCCTGTGCACGGGGCGTCCTCCAGCTGGCGATGACCAGCTGTCCCCGCGTCAGGGGCTTCAGTGGCTCTCAGGAAGCGGAAGCCTGTTGTGGTTTGCAGGCTGTGAGGAAGTCCGTCAGCTTGTTCCCTTTAAAGGCTGAATGTCGGGATGTGAATGGAAGGCCTCTGCCTCTGAGGGCTTGGAGCCTGCTCCTGTGTGCATGTCGGGCTGCTGGGAGCAGGTTAACTTCTGTGGGATTTGACCCCACCCCCACGATGCAAAATGACTAGAGCTGAGCTGCACAGGAAAGGCCCTGGGAAGCTGCGAAGGGAGACTGGGGCGGCTCAGTGCATCTGTTTCCTCTCCTTGTGGCTCACTGCCTGGCGATGTGCCTGATGCCCTGAGTCCCCTCCTGCCAGCTCCGGGTCCCCTGGCTGGACGGCAAGACCCTGAGTGGGAGCATCCTGCCCTGGCTCAGTGCTCTCCCGTAGTCGCCACCTGCTCCACTGTGCCGAGGTCCACCTAAATGTCACAATCATGCGTAGAGACGAGGACAAGTCACTACAGTCCCTGACCATTCAAGACACACCATCCCCTGGGCGTGACTTCTGTCCCCAGAAAGGAGGACGCTGAGTACAGGGAGGGCTTCTGCTTGTTGTGACATTTTTCAGAAATTAGCAATGGACAGTGGGCACCAAGAGAGGGAGTCCCCACTTAGAAGAGGGGAGGGGTCTTCCTAAGCACAGGCAGGTGGGCTGGTCTGGACTGAGTTTCGCCCGCTGGGTCTCCAGCAGGCAGCAGAGAGCCTCTCTGATCACGCAGGTGCCTGAGAGGCCTGCCCTTGGGTTCCCGTAGCTCTGCCAACTGTCTGAAGAGCTGGCTGCAGGGCGGGCGCCTTCTGTGGAGTGTGTGGTGTCTGAGGGTCTTCTCAGGGCAGGACTCCTGGGTACCTGGGGCGGTCCTGGTTCAGGAAGAGCGGTTGGAAGTGCCACCTTGCAGTTAGCTTTACAAGCTCTCCCATGGCCCCGTTAGGGGTGTGGCCGCCGGTGTTGCTGACACTCTGTCTGTCCTCCACCTCCCCCAGATTCGAGACAGGCTTCTAGCTCCCATTTAGTAATGAGTGTGCTATGTCATCTCTGTATCCAGGTGCCCAAAGGCCAGGGGTGGGCACCACATTGGTAAACCTAGACAGTGAGTGAGTGTCCATGTAGACCTGTCACCAGTAAAAACCATCTTTCACAAAATCAGCTCTATAAAGATAAAAGGGCATCTGCCCTGAGCTGTGGCTGCCCGTGCTATTCTGCATGCCAGGAGCCAGGAGCCAGTCATGCTGTGGCTACCTCATCATGGGCTGCTCCATCTATCAGCCCCTGGGCACTGCGGGCATCTCCTCCTCCATTGGGTGGCCTGGGAGGACTGACCTCTGCAAGTCTCCCCGGGCCACTGTGAAGTGCTGTGTGCAGGATGGACCATCGCTGTCTGGTTTGGTGTTGGCCTTCCTGGGAGTTTCTAAAGCTTTTTGTTTGCGGGGAGAGGAGGACAGAGAGTAGCTGCACCTAGTAACCGGCTGTGTTAGTAACCCTCTCATCTCTGCCTACCTCAGGCCACCACAGCACAATCGGACCTCTGGAAGCTTCAGAAAACACTTAGAGATGATGATTCCTTTTCATAAGTACTGACCACTCCCTTTCCGCTCGTCTGAGGTTGAAATTCCCGATTGGTACATAAGCACATTCATGAAAGAGATGTGAGTTTGAGCTCCATGCCTGGATTTCTTTCTGAAACTTCTGAAACAGAACCGTAAGCAAGCCCAGAGAGCTCACGTGACCCGCTCATTCTGTCCAAAGATTCCAGTCTGCTTTATCCGCCCACCAGGGCATCTATATGGCCTCAGAACATTTCTTCTGGTCAAAAGGAGACTGCGCTGTGCAGTTTTGCTCTGCAACTTCCTTCTGTCCTCAGGCACAGGGGTGGGCTCTCTGGGTCACAGTGGATGATCTGCCTCATGTGGTGAGTAGTGGCAGGATGGTGCATGGCAGCTCTGGGTGTGCTCTCTTCTTCCCCCTTAGACTTCAGGCTGATCCCAGGATGCTCTTTTCCACCAGCGGCTGTGGCAGACCTGTGAGCCTGGGGGCCTGGACCCCTGGGCCTTCCTTCTCCTGGGAGGGTCCCTGGGCCTCAGGGTGGGACACCATTCAGAGCCTCAGGCAGTAAGTCAGGTGTCTGCAAACAGCAGTTCAGTCTTTAGCAGCAGCAGTGCATGCGGTCAGTGCTTTAAACTTTTGCCACTTTTATTGGTGATGTTGTTGTTTTTTTAATATGAATTTCTGTGACTCCTAGTAACCCTGGGTCTCTTTTATGAGACTCCAACTGTTTTACCTTTACTTCCAGAACCTGCTGCTATTCTTGACCCCTGCTCTCCTGGGCTGTATTTTTATTGTCAGATTTCAGAATCTCTTTATATTTGGAGAATGTCAATTTTTTTCTGTTGTATGTTTCAAATATTTTCTCTGCATCCATTCTTCTGCTGCTTCCTTGGGTATGAGCATCTCTAGTGCCTTCAAGCAACATGGAGATTTTTAATTTATGTTGTCAAACCCATCGACTCTGTGCTCTATTGATTTCTTGTGTTATATAAGAAGTTCTTTCCTGTCTTAATATAATAATTCAATAAAGTTTTTCTAGTATATTTGCAGTTCTCTAAGAAGCTGGGCTCTTACTCAACATGCTGTTCCATTTTAGTGTGGCCCTTCCCCGGGGCCTCTGCCCCTGCAGGCATCCCTGATGGGAAGGGCACCAGAGGACCAGGCCCTGTCACATGTGCTGGGCGACGCTGTCTGTCCTCGGCGTGGTCCTGCCCCACCTTCCCTGTGCTGTAGCCACACTGAGTGCTGACGTCACATTACCAGCCCCATGTCCGCTCCACAGGACCTGTGTGCACCTCAGCGCCAAGCACCCATAGTCCTTCCAAGGGGCCTTTGGGGTGAGTCCATCAGTCAGCCCAGTTAACCTCGTGGGACAGTGAGGGCTCGCTGAGCTGTGCTCAGGACTTGGGCGTCTTCAGCCTCCTCCCAGATGAAGCCCGACTCTGCTCCTGCTCCCGTGGGCTCCTGTCTGCCTTCGCAGGGAACCAGCCTTGGGCCATTTCTGTCGGCAGGGCAATGGCTGCTACCAAGAGGAAGAGTAATGTTGGAGTGCTTCCTCAAGGCCACCTCCCTGTTGGGGACTTCAGTGTTCCTCGGAAGGCTCTCCTTGGTCTCCTCGGTAGGAATCATCCACGGGCACGAAGCACTCGCTCTTCTCCTACCCGCGTAGACGCTCTGAGGCTTTTCGCTCACCCTGCTCCCGGGCCTTGGGGGAGCCTTCCCTGGAAGTCCTGCTGAAGGGAGTCGATGAAGAGGGCGTCTCTTGGTCCCAAGGGGAGGCAGGAATTGATCTTCTACCATTTGGTATGGCCATGTTGCTGGACTGTGGTGACGTAGGTCTACTCCACTTACAATCGCTACAGGACGTGGTCCTCTCTGCCTTGCCCATCTGCCTGCACTCCCTTAAGTCATCCCTTAAGACAGGAGCCTGCTGTGGGGCGGCACTAGGCCACGTCCCCACCCACAGCCCTCAAGGTGGGCCCTTGGCTCACGCCTGCCCTGACTCACAGCCAGTTACGACGTTGGGACGTGGGCATCACCTTCCCCTTGTGAGGTCACAGGTCTGAGAGCAGAGCAGCAGTCCTGGAGTGTCGTGAGCCTCAGATCCGGGGTCTCTCTGGTTGCCTCGCTCTCTTCTTAACATCAGGAAAAAATTTTATGGCACTTTTAAGAAAAATAATGTCACATACTTATTTCATTCTATCATCCAGGTGGATGGACGTGCCAGGTAGCATCACTAACACATTCGTTTTGCATAGACTTAGCCTGGATTAGGGATTTATTAATTTCATGGAGTTAGTGATTGACAAACTGAATTTAATTCTGTTTCTTGACTCGGAAGTCCATAACCTCCCCTTACACCTCTGAGCCAGCCTGAGCTGTCCTGCGGCTGCGAAGCAGGTAGCTCGTGATGGAGCTTCCGGCCAGGGACATCTGCAGGGGCATGTCCTCAAGATGGCACCCACCTTGCCTTGGCTGGGTGGCCTATTTTTTCAGTGGACACCACATGAACAGAGTGGCCAGGACTCTCAGAAACCATGCGCAGTGGGAGACACCAGACAGAGGTGTGCACATAGCACAACCCGCACACACTGTCCAAGAACAGAACCACCAGTGGGGGCCTGGAAGGTGGGGTCAGGGATCCTCCATGGGGGAGGACCATGACAGGGGGAAGCTTCTGGAGTCCAGGGCTGTCCTGGAGCAGCAGTGCTGTGGTACTAGCTGGCGACAGGATGTGGATGCGTAGGACTTTCCAGAGCTGTAAGGGACACCCTGCCTGTCTCTGCGCCCTTGAGCTTGCCCACTGTGCCTGGGCAGAAGCACATCCCAGTAGCTCTCTTTGAATGTAAATGGAGAGTTGTCCTCAGGACCTGCTGGGTCTAGCGGTGACCCAGTGTGTCTGTGTGTGGGCACACTCCTGTGTAGCAAAGTCTAACCCTAGAATACAAAGCATTTAAAGGCAACTTACCAGTTAGGGTTTTTTTATTTTCTTCATTTTTTGGGGGGGGGGGTAGTAGCGTTGGGAATTGAACCCAGGGGCATTTTACCACTGAGCTACACCCCCAGCCTTTTTTATGTTTTATTTTTGACACAGGATCTCACTAAGTTACTTAGGGCCTCGCTAAATTGCTGAAGCTGGTCTTGAACTTGTGATTCTCCTACCTCAATCTCCCCAGCTGCTGGGACTGCAGGTGTGTGCCACTGCCCCCAGCTCCAGGTTGGCTTCTGTTAAATGGCAACTTAGTTCTTCAGAAATACGTCAGCCTAGAGAATTGTGCAGGTGGAGAAGCCTGGGAGGTTTCCATTTGAATAGGCAGTGCTGGCCCAGAATACAGGAAGATATGTTTGGTTGCATGTCGTGAAGGGGACGGTGTGTTTGGATGTCTGTCATGAAGAAGGCAGTGTGTCTGGTTCCCCTGAAACTCAGAGGCAGACAGCTCTAGTAGTAAAAGAGCAGTGTTCACCTGCAGGGCCACACTCTGAGAAACCTGCACAGGAATCAGTCTGTCCAAGGCCAAGAGAAGACTTGTCCCCAGGATGCTCACAGCAGCAGTGCAGCCCATGCCTTGCAGATGGCTCTGTCTAGCAATGAGAGGGCCAGCTCCAGAGAGAAGCCCAGCAGACTGAGAAATCCCCGTACTGCCCTTTGTCCTTCCTGGGCTCACAGGAGGTCAGGAACCTGCGCCTCACTCAGACAACCACCCTGCTCCTCCCTCAGCCTACGCACCCCTGGTCAGTCCAAGCTCAGGTGAGGTTGTCCTGCTGGGCACCATCCACTCAGGGAGTGCTCCTGTGTTGGGGCTCAGGCCCAAAGCTGCTGACCACGACCAGTAGGAAGGGGGTCAGCTCTTAGGGGAAGCGAATGCCTACTCCAGAGGGCGACTCTTGACAGTGAACTACAGGGTTGCTTTAACTACAGGATAGATCTGGGGGAACGTTCAATGTGCTTTGTAGATAACCAGCGTCCCTGTTCATGGTGCCCTGGCGTCCTAGCTCCCACTCTCAAAGCCACCCTCCACAGTGTGTGGCCTTAGGGATCCCATCAGAACAGCAGGCTGGGCGTCCCTCATGTGCACGGGGTGCATGGAGGCTGCTGGAGCCCTTGGGGCTGGGCCCAGGGAGAGCGTGCTGGGAGCCCTTACTGTCCTCTCACCGGGGCCTCCCAGCCTGGGTCACCCAGCATCACGGGGTGCCCCCAGGTGGCAGGAGAAGTGGGCCATTCACTCTATCTGGAGGGACCCTGTGGCTGCCCACACTATCATTCTAGAGCGATGGCATTGCTGCTGAACACCACCTCTCCTCATGTCTGGGAAAGTCCACGGCAACACGGCCAGACTCCTCCCAGGGCCTCGCACGTCTGCTGGAGGCTGTTTAGGAGAGTC
Organism: Urocitellus parryii; assembly: GCF_045843805.1. Taxonomy (NCBI): domain Eukaryota; kingdom Metazoa; phylum Chordata; class Mammalia; order Rodentia; family Sciuridae; genus Urocitellus; species Urocitellus parryii. The sequence continues at coordinate 32,350,233 of NC_135542.1, read as the reverse complement.
TGCAGTAGAGAAGGCTCTGAGAACTCCTGTTCCTCCTCCTCCCTTCCAGGCTTCTCTCGTAGCCATCGCTGGCTCAATGATGTGCCAGAGGAGAACGTGTTTACAACACTCATGAGTGCTCATCCCAAACCTGGGGGCTCCGTTTCTCATGGTTTCCCAGCGCCTCCTCTTTGTTGAGCCTGGTGCTCATTCAGCAGGGCTTCAGACCCCTCAGCAGTCTGCATTTTGGACGCTCCGTGTTCGCCTATCCCACAGGTATTTGCCACGTGCACTTCAGGCGCTGGCCCAACACCTAACACCAGGACATACATCTAGGCCAGCGTGCCCGTTTCTTGCTCAGGGGAGCTCACAGTTCAGTACAGGTGATATACTTAAATGATCATATGTTTTTTAGAAAGAATTGCAAGAAACTCTTTGTTGAAGGTTTAAGCAGTGTCAAAGAGATTTCAGAGAGCTCGTCTTCTGTAGGGTGGTAACCTGGACGCAGGGGGGGAGGACAGTGGGAGTCTCAGGCCCTGGGAGGCTGCACTCCAGGCCTGGGCACTGCAGTGAGAGGCAGGTGAGCTGTAGCGTCGCTGACAGTACAGAGGTGGCGAGTGGACGGCAGGAGGACCAGCCAGGGTGGCAAGATGAGTGAAAGGGTTGTTATTTCAGATTGTTTCTTTGTATCTCTAATGATGTCAGCTTGATGATCCAGTTAAAAACTTCATAGAGTATGGATAAAGTTTGCTTCTTGGAGTTTAAATTCTATGAAAATTCAGACACAGGAAGAATGAGAAAAATCGTCTGTATTTGTCAAGCAAAATACTGGAGGCCGTAGCAAGCAGTGTGGCCGTGTGGGGGTGTGGTTGGTGTGGGGGGATGCCTGGAAACAGAACCCTCAGATCCTGGGGGGCCAACAGGTGTGGCAAATCCAGAATTCCCCTGCATAGGGACAGGAAGAGGAACAGACTGAACTCTTGTGTTGTCCGCGCCCCAAGACAACACAAGATCCATGCTCAACTGATTTGCATTTTGCTTTAAGCATTCCGTTTCCCTCGGTGGATGCACGTTCTTCGTGACCTGAAGGCCCTGGGTGTGGATGACTCTGTGAAGGGCAGTCATCTTGGCAGAGGCTGTGACTTGCTCCAGCGCCTGCAGAGAGGGCTATGGACTTTCTCAGGCCCTCTTCGGCAACATGCCAGAGGCAGGCGCACATCCTGGGTGGCCAGTGGCCCCCTGCGTGACACCTCTGTGTGTGCTGGGGTCTGCTGGGGACCTATCTGTTGATGTCTGTGAAGGAGGGACCTGAGCTCTCCCACATTGCAGGAGTCGGCCAGGGCAGGGAGGCCCCAGGAGGCACAGGGAGGAGGAGACAGAGCTCAGGTTCAGTCGCTGTCTGCAGAGGAGACGTGTGGCTTGACCACCAGAGCAGGACAGCAGCACGCTGACCAGAGGCAGGTCCAGAGCACCTGTGCCAGGGGAAGGCGTCAGCCACGGCCAGAGGACCCGAGCCCAGGGAAGACGTCTGGCTGGCGGCCGCGGGGGCGGCTCCACTGAGGGGGCCTTCCCTCCCTGAGCTCTCTTGTGGAGGGGAGAGTCAGGACTAGGAAAGAGGCTGTGGAGTGGCGGCCACCACCTTCCCCCCTCGGCCGTGCAAGCAGGTGAGGGCCGAGTCTGCTGGGGGAAGAAGGACAGGGAGGAACAGGACAGACTCACCAGAGAGAAATGTTTCCATCTCTGTGTATCAAACAGGGAGAGCTGATAGAAAGGACCATTCGGCACAATTATCTCTATATTACATGATTTTAAGGAAGGAAGTTATGAAATAGTAAAACTTGATTCTTAAATTGGTCAGACAAGCTGGAAGGCCACACCCCGACTTCCCTGGGAAGAGCCCCTGGGCGGGAGCCGGCCTGATGTGGGACTGTCGCCACCTGGTGGCCATGGAGCTGAGACTCGGTGGCCCAGAACCTGTCAGGCGGAAGCTTCCAGCAGCAGGGCTAGTGCCCACATCACGTTCAGCTCAGGCTCCGGGCAGAGGCCACTGTGGTGCACACCAGTGCTCTCCAGAGCTGGCCATTCACGTGTGTGTGTGTAAAAATGCACACTCCTACCCATGGCTGGACTGAGTAGCACAGTGTGACCTTTGGGAATTCACAACTGCTCTGTGTGAACGGGTCACACCACCTTCACACTTTGCAGTTAGGTGTGTAAGAGTCTATGGGTTTCTCCTGCACACTTGAAATAGTAATTCTGGATTGCACTAAAGAAGGTTTTGCTGCAGCATGGAAAGTGACTGTGTAAGCCTCGAAACATGTTTGAGAATTCAGAAGCTTAATCCAGCGCCCTGTATTGAGATGGGATTTTAATGTATCGACTACATGAAAATGGACTCTTCCGTTTCCTCGATTGCTTCCTGGTGATGACTCCAGGTGGAACGAGCCATCTGTGGTTCTCACCTGGTCCGCTTCTTCCAAGGTCACACAGATCTGCAGCCACCGGGTGCCTTCCCGCCAGAGGGACCAGCCGGGGAGGGAGCTCTGAGGAGCACAGAGGAGTTCTGGAGCCTGTGAGCAGCTCTGGCGCTGGGGCACTGGCGCCTGGCAGTGGATGCCACATCTAAGGAGAGTAAGCTAAGGGGGGTGTTCAGGCAGGACGAGAGGGAGAGGCATGGGCTTCGCTGCGACTGAGGACCCTGACCATGAAGACCCAGAAGAGGGTACCCTGGGGGCTCTCCCTGCCCTGGCATTCCTGGGCAGCTCCTGGGCCTGGGTGGCGTGTCCTGGACTCCTTCACCTGATCTGTCCTCCATTGTCCCCTCACTCACTCGGTGGTCACTCGTGAAGGCTCTTTCAGTTTGGAGCCGACGTGTGAGAGTGGGCTGCAGGCCTGGCTCCGCTCTTAGCACCAGGCACCCTCCTGGGGGCCACCCGTGGACACCTCACACCCCGGGGAGGGAAGGAGGAGGGCCTGGCAGAACCCCAGGACCCACTCCAAACCCTGGAGCATGAAGGGTCTCTGTTGCCCGTCACCTTAACCTGACGTCCAGGAAAGAGAAGATCATTTCCACGTCTTGCAGTTGCCACACAGGATGGACTTCCAAAGAAACTCTGACCCGAGCCTTCCTGGTGACCCGGGACTTCTTCCTGGTCAGGGAGCTGGAGGGCCTGGAGGGAACGCACTTTCATTCCAAGAGGAATCGTGGGTTCTCCATTTCTGATCTACACCAAGAAACAGCAATGAAATTGGAGGGTCCAGTGATCCTCTTCCCACCAGCCAGACCCAGTGACAGAACAGAGCCCCTCCAAGCCCGCTTCCTTTCCTGTCCTTGGTCCTGGCCTGGAGAGTCCCACATTTATGTCCCCCACCTGCATGAGGCACACAGTAGTGTCTTCCCCGCCCTGTGACGGTCAGAAGGAGCAATGTCCGTGGGATGGCGGACCTGCCAGGGGCAGTTGGCATAGAACCCTGAGCACGTTTCCACACCAGCCTGGCCCTGCTGTCATGAGCGCAGAACACCAAGGGTGGTGGGGTTGGAGGCAGAGTCAGGGGACCTGCGTCCTCCTGCTGTTGCCAAGAGGTTTCCTTCCAGAACACCTCTCCATGAGAGCCAGCCTGGTGGCCTGAGAAGGTGGGGGGGGGGCAGTGCCCGGGCGACCTCCACGTTTGGACACCCCTGGTCCTGGGCAGATCTTGCTATTGCCAGAGGCAGGCGAGTGGGGGGCCAGGTTTTCATTCCTAGGGTCCTGGGAGGCCACCAGCCCTGGTCACCCCCAGCTCTGCTTTAACAAACGTGAGCCTCTGGCTGGTCTTCACCCCTTCACTGCATCTGCTTTCCCTTCGGCACCATGCCTGGGGGGCAAGAGGTCAGGCTGCAGCACACATCACCTGGCCTCCGCATCCTGCTCAGCACCACCTGAGGGGCAGTGGGAGCGTTTACTAATGGCTGATGTGAAGGTGGAAGGTCGGGTCTCACCCTCCAGGAGCAGCTGGGGTCAGTGCCGCCGAGCCGAGCTGTGGCTGCTGAGGCCTCCGTCCAGCCCAGGGCGGGTTGGACCTTTGTTCAGCTTTGCCTTCTTGGCTTCCTGGTGGACTTCCAACATGAGTGTTTTAATGCCTGCTTCCCCAGCTGTCCTCCTCAGGGTCAATTCACAGGAGCTCAGTGTGAAGGCCAGAGAAACGTGGAGACGGGAATGGAGAGACAGAAGGGAGGAGCTGCCAAGGAGCCTGGAACACATAGATGGGAGTCGGAGCGAGGAAGAGAGGGAGGCTGGGACAGAGGAGGCTGGAGAGCAGAGAATGGAGGCTGGGACAGAGGAGGCTGGAGAGGAGAGAACAGAGGCGGGCAAAAACAGAGAGGAACCACAGCCTGCCGATGCTGGCCAGTGGGAGTTTGGCCCCGTGGATCTCACAGAAGCGGAAAGAACAGGAGCTGGCAGACTGAAGGGAGAGAAGGGCAGCCAGAGGACTGCAGGACCTCGTCCATGGTTCCAGGGTTTTCTGTAGAGGGGGACAGACATCAGAGCTAGAGTCAATGATGAGCTCAAAGGAGGGTTTTCTTATGGTAAAGACACTGGAGCTGATTGCCTGCTTAGGGGGGTAAGCCACCGCCTGGGGTCACATGAAATCTGCTTCTCTGCTGACCAGCAGGTTCTGTTCACAGGTGGCCAGTCAGAGCAGGGCCGTAGGTGACCCCTGGATCAAAGACAGAAAACTGACCTATGGATTCAGACCCCTGGACTTGGCACCACCAGGAGACGTATAACCAGTGCGCACAGATGCCATCCTCTGGGATGCCACAGCTAGGGAACCGGACAGCATGTGTGACTTAGAACCCTTTGTCTGCGTTTGTTCTGAAAGGTCACATATATTGGTACTTTGGGAATCTTCCTTCCTGAAACTGCATTTCTGCACATGCCTGGTTTGTTTCCTGTGTGTGCACATGTGTGTGTGACAGAGAGACAGGGCGAGGACAGAGCACCAAACTCGTCATTGACATCAAGTTGGACCTAGCAAATCCTCAGTCAGAAACCTTGAATGAAGTCTCTAATGTCCTGTGCTCCCCCACCCCATCCTCTGAAGAACTCCCAAGTACTGGGAGAGATTGTATTGACTGGGAATTGATTTAAGATGGCTTCATGTATTTTCTTTACTAGTTTTTCTTGGAAAGTTGGGAAAGCTAAAGGAAGGGTACCTTGGACGATCTTGCTTGCCCTTCAGGTTTAAGGCTGCTCTAGCCAGACTCGTCGTAATGCCCCACCATTCCCCCTCCACCAAGCTCAGTCCTGCACCCCACCATGGACCCTGCCTGTGCCCAGCTCCTCTCCTCCTGGGAACCCCAGCAGGTCTCTGGGTCTCTGCAGGCAGCCATAGCACTCGGAGTCAAACTGAGCCTGAAATAGTTCACTTGTCAGGGAGGAAACTTCCCAGCAAGCACGGAAGAACTTTGTGGGCAATTCCCGGGACATGTGTGTATGTACCTCTTGCAGTGTGCACTGGAGGAGTGTGAAACAGGACCGTGCCTATGGGGCAGTGGGCAAAGACTGCCTCTGAAAGTCACCTGCAGCCACTGGGGACCAATTCCTCGCGGTCAGGACTTCTACCACCAGGGCTGTTGAGATCATCACAGGGGGCAGTTCAGCCTCAGCAAAGTGAAATCCACCAGCGTTGAGTATTTGGGCATCAACCACCTGAGTTCTGTCCCTTTGCCCTTGTGATGATCACACTAATGTGTTGACAGGAGCAACCAGGCTGCTGTCAGGACAGAGAGGAGGGAGCCGCAGGACATAGGAGGAAAGCCAGTGCAGGCAGCAGTCGGAAGTCCCAGTGGCAGCAATCTGTCACAGGCAGTAGGAGATTGCAAGGAGAGTTGGTGAAGAAACACATTCCACAAATAATAAAGTAGGTATTCAGCATCTAAAAAGAAAATTCAGAAAGGTTGAATGGTCTATCATTCTGCAAACAAGCAAAATAAAATAATGGCAAGAGTGAGTGAGAATCAGGAAGAAACAGTTCGCCTGGATTCCACCCTAGACCTCAGCGCTGCTTCCAGCAGGTGCTCAGCAAATGCCTCGCCTGGGCCACAGCGGCTTCTGCTGCCTGGACATCAGCTACTGGGAAGGCTGCAGCATTCAGAGGCACCTGCAGGTCTGGACGCCCTGCACTGGGACACCTGCCCTGGGAGGAAGGGAGATGGTCCTGCTGAAGAGCACCAGAGTCAGCGCGTCAGGAGGGCAGCGGTGGGGGTGAGGCCAAAAGAGGAGCTCAGGTGATGGAGGCGTCTGGAGGGTGGTGGCTGTGGGAGCCTGGTGCTGAGGCTGCTCCTGAGAACCAGAGGTTCAGGAAAGGCTGCAGCCACCGTAGGCCCTGCCGCCCCCCTCTCTGTTCCCTGCCATGCAAGGGTATCGGAAAGGACTTGAGGGATGCTAGCGACTGGTCCCTTTCAAAGTCTACCCATCGGCAAGCCATTTATAGCACGAGGATCCTCTGAGTAGTGTAGCCTTGACCTCCTGCCACTCCTCCTGCTGAACATGGTCCAAACTCACTGCATCTACCCCACGTCAGAAGGACGAGCCGGTGTGTTCGTCCCCTGGGTAGGAAGGAGTCTCTGCTGTCACACTGGGAAACTCAGTGCCTCGCTGTAGTGGACACAGCCTGTGGGCAGTCTGACCTTCCACCTGTCCCTGTGCTGTTCTCCGTCCAGGGCTGCTGCTTCCTGTGCCTGCCCCTCACAGCTGTCCAGTGATGCCAGTCTATTTGGTGAACCCCCTTCCCTCCAAACTAGCCACAGGTTATACACAGCCCCTCTTCTCTCTCAACCTAGAGCACAGCAGCACTGTGGCTCCAATCACCACGGGCAAGAAGGGAGGTTCACAGCCCAGGTGCCAGGACCCATAAGCCCTCTCCTGGGCCTCGGGCTCCATTCCTGCCCTTCCTGGACGGTGACTCTGGAAGCTGGTCCCGAGTGACTAGGCACAGGCTGCGAGCTCTCTGCAGTGGCCCAGAGAGCACAGACTGGGGGCCTTGAGAGGCAGGTGGTCTCTGTGCGGTGGCTCAGCTCAGTGGCCCTGGCACTAGAGCAGTCACAGCCCATCTGGGGATGGATAGGTGTGGCAGCGCCCCAGGAACACTGTTCTCACAGGAGCAGACTGGGGGCGGGGTTGAGCCCTGGCCACGATCAGTGGAACCGGTGGGACCTCACAGGAGGGGCTGCATCTGACGTCCCTGGTAGGCTTCTGGGCAGAGCCTGAACCCTGGCCTGAGGCTCCGAACATTTCACTATAAATTGTGTTCTTTGTTGCACTCTCATCGTTCCTTACCTGTGTGCCACGTGACAGAGTTCTTGCATCGGAGTGTGAGGCAGGCAGATCTCTGCTTTCCAGATGCCGGATCTCACCCACCAAGATCACAGAGGGTGCAGGTGGGCTGAGCCTCAGGCCCATTGGTCTGCCAGCACAGCTGGGCAGGGCAGCTGGAGGACACAGTCCAACCCCCATGCATCGAACTCACAGCCTCTGATGTGCCTGACGCAGCCAATGCTTACATTTGTTTTGGCAATCCAGGGACTGAACCCAGGGCAAGTTCTAACACTGAGCTACATCCCCAGGCCTTTTTATTCTTTACCTTGAGACTGCTTCACCACCTTGCTGAAGCTGGCCTCTACCTTTCCACCCTCCTATCTCAGCTTCCCAAGCAGCTGGGATGACAGGTGTGTACCACTGAACCCAGCAAATGCTTACATGTTCTGGGTTTTGTTTTGTTTTTTAAGAAAAAGAGGGGCTGTGTCCGGGATGCTTGGGTGTATCTGCTTAAGTCATGAAGTTATGAACGTGATAGGCATCGGTCATGGAGATCAATCTCATTTTGGCCAGGGTCCTATTTATAGAGGTATACTCTGAGTACAGACAAGTTTAAAGAAAAGAATGCAACCAGCCACAGCAGACATTGCTCCACCTGCTCTAGATCCTCCTCCCTGCTTCAAGACAGCAGGTGCAAGGGGCCGCCCTTCGCAGGGCTGGCCACGCCTGTTAGGGTGCGGGCCTTCTTCCTCCTGGGCCAGCCCTGTGGTGCTCCACGCTGGCTGTGGAATTCCTTTAGCTGGTCAACTATGACACAAATCAGAGTTGGCTCCTAATTTGAAGGTGTTTAACTTGGGTTTCAAGCATGAATTACTTTAAAGAAATACTCATCCCTCGCTCTCCCAGAGAATCATCTGTCCTTGATGTGAAGATGCGTCACACATAATTAGCCTACCATTTGTTTATTGGATTTATTAAAATTCATTAAGTTCCTTCTCTCCTAAATGAGCCCCGGAGGACGTGCACATGCATTCCAATTTTAGTCCATGTTATTTCATTTTCGGGGAGCTCAGATCCAGCAAGGACCTCGGGAAGATCTGCCTCCCCAGCACCTACCCACTTTGCAAACATGGAAAAGAACAGAAGTGGGCCTGCGAGACACTCTTGTGAGTGTGTCTCACCTTCTTAAAATGCTTGAAAAATCTGTGAGGAAAAGGCTGTCTCCAGTGTCCACCTAAGTCCACACTGAGGCACGTTGGCTTAGAAAGTTGCATTTGTTATTTTAAAATTTCAAAATCAAGGACATATTGAACGCAAAAAGAAAACAATTGCTTATATGTCATGGGCAGAAATGAGAGAAGAGCACAGGACCGAGGGAGTTTTGTCACCCCGTTACCGCTGCGGGGGAGGGCGGGGAGGGCAGGCCCCAGGACCGGAGCTTTCTGGAGTCCTCACCAGCTCTTCCAGGTCCAAGGCCGCCACGGCAGTTCCTGGGATGGAAAGCAACTCCCCCTGCCCGGCCTGCAGTCTCCCAGAGTGCATCCCTATGTGACCGTGGTGCAGAGAGGTGCCCCTGGCAGCCACAAATCTGTCACACTCCAGGTCAAAATACTTAGGTACCTCAGCTGATAGTGCAGAGGAGCTTCTGTAAAACTGTTCTGCTGTATTACATTTTTAAAGATTGAGTCATTCTTGTCTTAGATGTGAAATAAAATCAGCAATAAATAAAAGTAGGTGGCATTACAGAATATGAGAAAATAAGTAGCTCATTTTCCAATAATAAAAAGGGTTACAACTGCGATCGGATCTATTATCTCCAACATAATGGTGATGTCTCCAGTGAAGTATTTTATAATTGGGCTGAATGACCCAGGATTCTACTCTGGGGTGGCGAGATTTCTCCTTCAGGAGAATAACGGCTGCTAATGAACAGCGCTTTGGAGGACCAGCAAGGCCTCTGTGGCAAAGGCCCGGCACAGCGTTGGTGCCTTGCTGCGCCACCCACTCGTGCCCTGGAGGACCCTCGAAGGTCCAGGGCTTAGCTGCCTAGGAGGGAGCATCGTGGAAGGGGTGGGGCCTGTGGCGAGTGCCTCTCCCATTAACCTTCGGGGTTTGTGGCCATGGCTGCAGAAGGGTGCCCTGCACATGGGCGGAGGCCTTCCCACGAAGCTCCCCGCTGATCCAAAGGCGGCCAGCCTGGCCCTGCGCTCCCAGGGGCCGCTCGGCCATGCAGCTGGCTCCCCTGCTAAGCAGCCCGCGCCGGCTTCGCTCCGAGCTGGGTCTGGAACCCGTGCTGCACTAGCTAACATTTAACTCTCTGATTCGCCTTCGAGATAGGGGTTGAGTGTAGCTGATTGTAGTCAGAAGGGAGTTCTTTTATCTTTGACGAATTCAAATAATCGCATGAAGTCGAGACTCCACATTTCCCCTGGGAATCGCTTTACCGCACCGTTGGGTGGATCTGGTTTGTTGAGCCTTTTTTCTGCAGTTTCCTGTGTTTGGAGCGAGTCAGTCATTTGTCCCAGCATTCGGTGCACCAGAGGGAGCCCTGTCCTCTCACTGGCCGATGACCACACCCTCACCCTGAGGCCTCTGCTCCCTGCGGCTGCCTGGCACCGGCCCTAACTTCTGCACCCGGGCAAGACAGCGGGAGGGCGAGCAGCCCTGCCTGCGGATCCCAGGATGGGCCCAGGATGGCCTCCTCAGTGGTGAGGGGTGCTTCATTCTTCAAACGTGGGCTTGGTGGGGCCTCTGTGGCTATACCTGTTCTGTACGGGGAGTGTCGCAGTGCTGGGTTGTTTTCACTCCGCCCACACGCAGGGATTCCTTTGAGAACTGAGGGAACCGTGCAGCTACTGTGCTGTGCCTGCTCTGAGGTGCCTGACCCTCAGGGCGGTGTCCATAGCAACGAGGCTCTGTGAAGGCGTCCTGGGCACCAGACACGTGGCAGTTTGCAGCGTGGTCTCTGCCCTTGTCACCTTCACAGAGATTCATGGTATTTCTCTGCTTCGTAACACTGTCTGATATTAACATGATTTACTTCTAAACTGTTCACACTTGTCATGCAGAGGGCATTCACACAGATCAGTATTCTGCTGGAGAACCACCTTGACCAGGAATAGCAGCAACTAGAGGCAGTGCGAGGACGAGGGACCTTGTGAGGTGCAGGAGGCCTGGGTTCCATCATGACCCTCGAAATGGCCTTCCCTGGTCAGGACACGGTGATATAGGACTACATTAATTAGATCTCTGTGAAGCTGCTGTGTAATAGAAAGAGCTAATTAGCTGCACATGTGTATTCCAGAGACACAGAGCAGCTGAAGGGCACAGATAGCAGAGCAGCGCCAGGTTGCCTCTTCTCCAGGCACAGGGAGAACGGGCATCTTCTGGATCTGCCCATTCAGAAAGTCTCCAGAAAAATCTCTGAGAAACAAAGAGTACACTTGCATGTTCATGAGGGCGGAGAGCTAGGAGATGAGGTCAGAAAGGAAAAAGACTCTGTCTAGATCTAAACCATGCAAACAACTAGTCTATAAAAACTTAAATTAGCAAGAAAATACACATGGTTTATCAATGCCTCTCAAAGTAATGATTAAATCGTAATTCCCACAGCTTTAAAGTGTCATTCAAACATTTATTGAGCACCAACTTTGTATATGACTCTTGGCCAGTGTCTTGCAAAAAGGTGCAAATTACATTTGAGGGAGTGCTTTATACAACTAAACACACCAACAGAGTGTGTTCACACTATGGTGTGAGCACAGGGCTGTGGGCATTTGGACGAGGCCAGAGGCAGCTACTGTGGGAGGAGGGCTTATAGATGATGTGATCCGAGAAAGGGCACTCCAGCAGGATGAAAAGCGTGTGCTTAATTTGCTCAGTAATCAAGAACCACTGGAGTGTTTGGAATGGAGAAGCCTCGTCTCAGATCCTGCCTTCAGGAAGGTCATGGCTAGTGAGGCTTTTCTCCTAAGGCTCCACAGCAGTACCTGCCAGTTGGCAATCAACAGAGCAGATGCATGAGGCGCTTTAACTGTATTGTCCTTCCCTCATCCTTGGAGCTCCCCAGTGATGGGAGGAGGGACGCAAAGACGGATGGTGGAGGGTGATGGACGGGTGGACTTGCTGCCAGCAGAGCTCAGGGATGTTGTATTATTAAAATCTTATTTCACATTTGTTCAAATGGGGCTGAGACTGGCTCAGTGACTGGCACACTTTAGAGGGGGGATGGATCCGTGACCCCCATGCTTGCAGGGTAGCCCTTGATGACTGCAAGCTGGGGTAACTGCCAGTGGGTGAGGGGCTGATATGAATGAATAAGTAGGTTTTAAAAGACCATAGACTTGAACCTCTTTCAAAGACTACTGAGAAGAAGGTACATAATATACAAAATACCAAGCACTCTTAATCAGAAATTCTTCTTAAGACTGCCATAATTCCGTCAAATTCTGTCGGAGGGCACTGGGTAAGTTCAGCAGGGCAGTGAGGGCTCTGCCCGGGTGGCAGACCCCTGAGTGCTGCTGGCCCTTCCTGGTGTCCCTGTGCTTTGTGTTCCCTTCTCGATCAGCCACACTGTGGCAAGCATACCGCCGCAGGACTCTGCAGGCCGCCCAGGTTCCACAGGAGTGAGCTAATCCCTTATGAGTGATCTCAGCCATGAGTCTGTTCTCTGTGGACAGGTGGCAAGAAAGCAAGAGCAACTTTAAAGAACAGAGAGGTCCAGTGAAGGTGTGGGCATGGGGACGTTGGGCTGGGCCTGGAGAGGTGACCCAAGGTGGGACTCACTGCTGTTTTAAGTGGGCAGGTTTTCTGGCATTTCCCCCTAAAACTTACCTCCATCGTTTTCAGGAACACCCACCCAGTGGTGCCCCCTCCCCTGCGGACCCGCTAGGCTCCCGGGGCTCACACACTCTGACATGTGGTGGCAGGCCAAGAGGGCCACGCTCCCTGGGTCCCGTGGAGCTGCCCGCTGCCGACAGTGTACCCTGTGGCCCCGGAGAGGCGGCTCCGTGGGCATCCTGCTCTTCAGGGTTCTCCTCGTATCTGTCGGTGTGTAAACTCTTCCACATCCTCCTCAACGGCCTCCCGCCAAGGACCCTTTCCTGCTTTCCTGAGGCAGGAGCCGCAGCCTGGTGTCCAGGGCCACAGGCAGGTGCTGGCTGACCTAGGTCACCCCCCGCCCGCTTGGCACACCCCAGTCTCTCTGGTTTGCGGGGCTCTCGGGTCCTCCTCAGACCGGCACTGAGGCCTCTGGGCCGGCACTGCCTGGCCACCCGGGGCTGTGACAGCTCTGTGCTTCTTCTGCCCTGTGGTTGGATACTCTAACCGAGTGGGTTTGGAGAGTAAGCGGCAGACCTCCATCGTCTCACCGCGTGGAACAGCATCTGGCCACACCCAGGGTGCCTGCGGGCTCCTTGACGTGGCACAGACGTGGCCATGAAGGTGAGCACGGAGTCTTCCCAGCGGCCTGCTTTTCTGGGGGACCCCCAGGAGTTTATAGGATCGGCCCGTTGTTCCCTGCGCTCTGTCTCCCCTACTCTTTTCATTTAGTTTTCACAATAAGCAAAGTGAGCGGGTTCAGTGGAAGCGTGGAGCCCTCTGGGATGCAGAGCTGCCCTGTCACTGTGCTGTAGAAGGTGACCCAGAGAGTCTGAGTCCAGCCCTCGGGAAGGTCAGGAGAACCTGAGCTCACCTGCACAGGTGTGCACCAGGAGTGGTCATTTCAGCCAAAGAAACCTGTCATTGAATGAAGGACCTGGGCACCGGCCTCCGGGAGCAACAGGGGCTGCCCCCCCAGGGCTTGGTTTCCAGGTGGCTGATGCTTTCACCAGCCTCCTCCTGGAGCCTCCTGCCTCCTGCGCCCCCACTGGGCTGGGCTTGCTGTGTGCGCACCAGAGCAGTTGGACACCAGCAGGCTGACCAGCCCTCGACAAGGGAGAGTGGGAACCACAAAAGCCCTGGCCACTCGCCAGGCGCTCAACAAGCCACAGTGGAGTCATTTAGGAAGTGCCCAGCTGCAGTGTCAGCTGCCACACTTGATGGCAAAGCTGGTGGGCAGCACAGGGGTGTCACAGGGCAGGAGGGACCTTGGCTCGGCTGGTGTTGTCCCCTGGCTCCCCTGTAGATGGAGTTTCTCCTGCTCAGATTCCTGTGGGCAGGTAGATCTGGCCACTGTGCCAGGACAGGAGGGCAATGCCCTCCCCTGAGCCCAGGTCCTGACCGTGACTCTCACCCTGGTACTATAAATGTGTGTGACAGTGTCTTTTAAAATGGAGGACTCTATTATGGTGTTCTCGTTTTCTTGGTCCTGTGTGGAATGACTTTCTGGCTCATTTTGTCCTTTGTGGTGCCGAGGCTGAAACAAACAAGACTTCTCCTCACATGGTGATCCCTCCTGGCCACGCTGGGTGGGGTCCACTGCAGCATAGTGGCCTGTGGCACCCATCTGCTGCTTACTAGAGACTGACCACCCTGCCAGGTGGTCTTGGGCACACTATCTTGTTTACCCTTTCTATCGAGTGCACAGTTAGATATTTATGCCTATGTGTAGGAAGATCAGAGATGTAGCCCTGCTCCCAGAGCTGGCCAGGGGTGTGGGGCCGAGGGCCAAGGTGGTCTTGGCACCCTGTGGTTTCAAGAGGAACAAGATCTGGCAGATGCATAACGTGTTAAAGGCCATCAGGGAGCCTCGTGGCCTCCACAGCCTGCCCTGCCTCTGTCCCGTCTGGGTCTGGGCTTCGGCTCCGGCAGTCCTGTACAAGTGTTTGCATGACACGCTGGCTGTCCATCCGAAGACCAGAAAGCTAGCATCACATCAGAGGAGGGTCAACTTCTCAGTCCACTCCGTCTTAGAAGTTGGTGGAAGCCCATACTGTGTGCTTGCAAAGGCTTCTAGTTGAGGGAGCCTGTTGACTTGCCGCCTGCTGTTGGAATACCTTCATCTGTTGGATTACCATCACATGGACTTGGCGGTCAGTCCTGGCATGTCCCTTACAGGTCTAGCCTCAGAAGCCTGAGCCAACCAGGGCTACCCTAGAACACTCGCCTGTTCACCTTGGGCTCTCCGCTTCCTCCAGCGATGAGAGCGTCTTCCACAGAGAGTAGAAAGGAAAAGCAAGGGGCAGTGAGAGCTTTTCCAGATGCATCTGCCTGTGCTTTCTGCTCAGTGTGACATCACAGACGTGTCTTAAAAAACTAAATAAAGCCCAGTTAGTGCAGCAAGCTCTCTTGACAGGTCTTCAGCTTGCAGGCAGGCAGAACTCGGGTGTGAGAACAACCAGGAAGAGTATCCGTGGGCATGGGAGCGCACAAGTGGGATCCCGGGTTGGCAGGCCAGTGGGGCCAACGTGTCCACCCCAAGCAGGAGGCCTTTGCAGCTGCCGAGGTCAGAGGTTGATTGTCCTAGAAACGCTGTTTGGATTCTTGTGAGCATGACTGATGGATGCATTTTCCATGGGCGTGCTGTGGACAGGGGCATTGTAGAACAAGACGGCCCCGAGCTGAGAGGCAGAGTGGGCACACATCTGCATCTTTGTGGAAATCTGCTGAACACATCACCAAGAAAGACTGAGAGTCTGAGTCCTCTCCTGGTCCAAGGCCACAGGGTCCTGGGGCCACTTGAGCCCCCGTGCAGGGGAGGCTGTGCCCCTGCAGCGCCGGCAGGTTGTGAAGGACTGTGCAGAGAAAGGTGGGCCTTTCACCAGTGGAGCCATGCTGCATCAATGCAGATCAAAACGCAGCTGCGCAGGGCTGCGGAGGGCCCCCGGGGCTTCTGTGGAGGGCCCCCCAGGCTTCTGAGGAGGGCTGGAATCAGCTCGGGGGGTCCTGTTGCTCCTGGGTTGACTTCCCTGCTTTCAGCCCATGCTTGTGCTCTCTGCTCACTGCCGAAACCAACCTGGTCTACACGCATGACGGGTGTGATTGAAGACAGTGATGTCGGGACAAAACCCTGTCCATGTAAACTTCCAGCCCGAGAGCCTTGGTGGGAAGAGTGCTCTGTGGACACCATGCCGCTGGCCTCTCCAACCGTCCAATCTACATGTCCTTGTGCCCCATCACTACTGCAGCGTAGTCCCCTCTGACCATGGGCAGGCGCCTGGCACCCTACCCATGGCTTGCTAAACGCCAGACTTGCTACCTGATCCAGAAGAGAAGTCCTCAGAAGCACTAAGGCCTGCAGAAATTAGGCCACAGAGTCAAGTTCCATCCCGGGACCAGCACACCTGTGTGGGCGTGTGGGGTGGCTGGGACACCCTAACACACTCAGTGGAGAGAGGAAGTGGGACTCGGGCAATGCCTGGAGGGAGAAGGACGGGCAGAGCCCTGCAGTGACAGCCCGGGTGTCGGTGAAGTGTCCTGTGGTCTTGGTGAGACACTTTGACTTCTGCCCCAGGGGGCTTCTGCTGGGACATCAACAGCAGGCCCCGGCCACGGGGTTCAGCGCTGCCCACACTTACAAGCATGTGTCCTGTTTGGGCTGCGAATGAGGTTCTAGGGACGTGTTGAGAATGAGACTGATTCTCTGAGACTCAGAGAACATGCAGTACTCAAGAGCAGGAACACAAGTCAGCCCCACGAGAGATCGGGGGCAGGACGAGGTCTGAGAGGAGCGTGAGCCGAGTTCCAGAAGTCGAGGGCAGGAGGGCTCCTCCTGAGTGTGAGGAAGGCTTGGCATGGAGCTGTGGGAGTGAGTCCTGGAGGTGAGCAGGTGCTCGCAACATGGGTCGCACTGGGCATCTCAAGTTGAGCAACACCCAGTGCTTGCGCAGGACGCAGGAACCTGGCACCAAGTGAGGACAGGCCCTGGGTCCCTGGACAGTGCGCTAACTGAGGGGCTTGGTTCTGAGTGGGAAGTCAGAGCAGAGTCCCAGGCTTGGCGGGTCGCAGTGTGCAGGGTGAAGAGTGAGGCACACAGGGCTCTCCTGCCTCAGTTGACATGGTGCCCCTGGGAGGAGGTGGAGCCGTAAAGAGGAGACCCTGCAGAGCATGGCCACCGAGGAAGGGTGCGAGGCTTGGCAGAGAAGCCTCCTGACCACATGGCAGCTGCTGACCTCAGCATTGGGGGAGCCTCTTGGAGAGTGAGGTCAGTGAGGAGCAGGCGCTGGCAAGCTGCAGGCTGTGCAGAGTTCACAGGCTCAGGCATGACCCCTGTGCTCCTCCAGCCTTGGCACCAGGTGCCACTGTGCTGCTGAGGTGTCTTTCCAGGTACAGCTCCGTGTGTCGTCTATTCCTGTGCAGAGAATCACACTTCCCTTCAGTGGCTTAGCAACACATGCATTTACTCCCAGGGTTTCTGCAGTTGGGAATCCAGGACACTCTGCTGGGCCTTCTGTTTCAGGCTGCCTCATGTCAGGGGACCAGAATCATCTCAGGCTTCTGCTGGGCAGGGCTTACCCCCAGCTCGCTCGGCCAGGTTGGCAAAATTCAGCTCCTTGCTGGCTCTTGGCTCCTTGCTGCTCTTGGCTCCTTGCTGGCTCTTGGCTGGCTTCCTTCAGTTGCCAGTGGCCCCATCAGAGCACAGGAGTGGGAGAACTGCACCAGGCTCGCTCGTGTTCTGCAGCCTGAATGCGGCAGGCACCCGTCACTCTTCACCATGATCCATTCTGTGTGAGCACATCAGTTGGCCCTGTCACACCCAATGGCAGGGACCCATGGGGAGTGAATGCAGGAGGCGGGGGCATCAGAAGCCATGGAGGCCACCTGGCTTCTCCTTTGGGAAAGAAACTGGCTGCTCTGTGCCTTGCTAGCCCAGTGCACCTCTCATCAACACCTTGTGTGGGGGGGGGGACTCCAGAGCCTGCTGTTAAGGGCACTCCCTCCCACGAGCCCCTCTGTTCCCCTGTCCTGCCCAGGGGCCTGGCACTGATGCTGGTGGTTTCTCACTGATCCATTCCTTTCCCACTCCCTGTCTGTGCTGCTCACCCTGAGCAGCGCTAAGATTCTACATTCTGGTTTAGCCCATTTGCTGCGCTGTCCAACCTCATGTTCTCAGACCACTCAGTATCAGACCCCTGAGCTGGGTCCTCCTGGGGGAGGGCTGGCCTAGGGGATGCCCTGAGCTGGTCCTGGTGGGGGAAGGCTGGCTTAGAAGATGCCCTAAACTGGTACTGGGAAGAAGGAGGGCGGGTCTAGGGGATGTCTTGAGCTGGGTTCTGCTGGGGAGGAGCGGGGCTGGCTGGGGAGACGCCTACCTCATCTGCACCTTCCTCTACCCCGGTCAGGGTCCAGGCTGAGTGATGAGAAGATACACAGGAGGTGGAGTTTGTGCTGAGCAGCACATCTGGAAGTCGTAGGCTTTATTCCTAACCCTGACATGGCCTCCCCTTCCATCTGGGAAAGCTCAGAGCGGTGGCTGCTTTTGCAGGCTTTCTGACCCCACGTGGACAGGGCCTGTGGGGGCAGCATCAGGGCAGGCCTGCCGCAGGGCCTGCTGGGGCTCTGTCGGCGCTGAATGCCGAGCTGAGTTCCAAGGAAGCAGGTTCACAGGGTGGCCTCTCAGGAAAGGTGTTCCCATATAGGCCACATGTTGTGAGAGTGTTCTTTCTTCATTAACTCAGAAATAACTATGAGCTTAAAAATGATTCTCAAGTGATGACTGTGGGTGATGTTCAGAAATTCTGACCTGTGGCCCAGCTGGACAAGGTGGGTGATGGTGACCTTGTTTCTACATCCTCATGTGCTGCAGAAAAACTGGAGAAAGTGGGAATATTTTTAAATGACTCTGAAAAATGTTCACACGTGAATGTGACCTAACTCACATGTTGCTGCGATTCTCCATGATGTCAGATACCACGTGATTCCACCCAGCGTCCACACTCGCCACCAAAGCTCGGGCCACCTAGGTCAGCTGCAAGCCTCGGTTTCTGCACTTCTAGGGCAGCCCAGTGTTTACACAGTTTTATGTGCCATGCCACACTCCATGACACACGTGTGCTCTCTGTGTGCATGGCATGGCACTGTACATCCTGCTCCATCCCACTACGTGCATGTTCTGGACATGCACAGCTTTGCATGTAATGCCCCACTCCATGACACATGTGTGTTCTCTGTGTGCTTGGCATGGCTCTGCATGCCATACTCCATCCTACTATATGCATGTTCTGGACATGCATAGCTTTGTGTGTAATGCTCCACTCCATGACACATGCATGTTCTCTGTGTGCGTGGCATGGCACCATGTGTCCTGCTCCATCCCACTACACATCTGAACGTGGTGTGGGGTGAGCCATGTTAGATTCTGTTGACAGCCCTATGAAGACATCTTTATGATGGTCATCCCAAGTATTCCTTTGAGGAAACCAAGGTATGAAGAGGTGAAGAAACCTAGGTATGAAGAGGTGAAGAAACTCTGGGCCTGGACTTGGTTTCTGAGCCTTTTGCAGAGATCTTTCCAAATATACAAGGACAATTCCTCAAAAAAATGTGTATGAAGGATTGACTCTCTGCAGGAAAGTGTGGGTATGTGGTGCATAAGCATGCAGACGTGGCATGCAGACATGGCTGGCAGGGAGAGCAGTGCTGACTTCACCTGAACGCATCAGAGCCTCCAGGGGCAGCCACCAGGCCAAGGCCGATAGCCTGTGGGATGCATTTTGATTGGGCCACTTGGGCCCTCTTAGGGATTCCCTGTGAAGTGCAGCTGGCCATGAGGAGACCGAGTCAGAAACCACGGCCCACTCTTCCCAGCTTCCTGATGAATATTAGAAATTAAAACTGGAGATGTGACTGAAGAAGAAACAGTTCACCTTTGCTGTTTTCCTCTTTCTGTACTAGAAGCCCATATTTTATACCCTTATTGATGGTCATCCCATATGTCGTAAAAGTCACCCACAGTGAACCACATGGTCCACTGACTTGCAGAACATCCAGGGCTGAGCTACAGTCATGATCTAACTTTACAATGCCTTCTGCATTCCAGGGAGAACCCGGCAGCTGCTTGAGTCACTCCCTCCAGTAGCTACTGAGCCTTGTCTCTGTGGATTTGCATGTCCTGGACATGTCACATGTGGAATCAAGCAGCAGAGGGGTTGGGGTGAGACTGGGTTCTTTCACTTAGTGCAATTTCCCGGCTTCACCTGAGACTTGTTGCTCTTAGTGGCTGAATCATGGTCTGCATCTCTGATCTCAGGAGAGCATCACATTCTCTTAGCTACTGAGGTTTTATTTATTGATCTGATTACTTACTCATTTAGATATCTAGTTAGTTATAACAGGTTTTTAAATCCAGAATAATGTTCCAACTTCATTCTTTTTCAAGATCATCTTGCTTATGCTGTTACTTTCATTGTAGTATGAATTTCAGGTTGACTTAATAGTTTCACTGAACACACATCTGGCATTCTGGTAGAGAGCACTCTGAATTGGCAGAGCAATTTGTACAGTATTGCTATCACCATAATGTTCCGTGTTCTGATCCATGAACATGAGATGCCTTTCTATTTGTTTACATCTTTAATTTCTTAAAACAATATTTTAGAACTTTCAGTGTACATATATTGGAGCTCTTTTGAAAACTTTATTCTCAAGTACTTTATTCTTAATGCTACTCTCATGAATAGGTTTTTCATTATTTTCATTTTTTGATATTTTTATTTCTAGTTGTGTTACTCTATTCAGGGTGCTATAATAAAACACCACAAAATGGGTGTCTCACAAATAAGGGAAAATCACTTCTCCCAATTCCAGAGGCTAGGAAACCCAAGAGCAAGGGTGGCCTGTTTATATGATAGTGAGACCACTTCCTTGGATGGAAGCCGACTTTCCCTTTTTACATGGTGTAAGGAGGCAAGGGTCTCTCCTGGCCACAGTTATAGGGGCCACCTCATGGCCCAGTCACCCTGCAGGGCCCAATCCTGAAACCATCATATTGGATATTAGGATTTTAACATGTAAATTTGGGGAGGACACAAACATTCAGGACCTAGAATTAGCATATAAAGATACAGTCAATTTTGTCATATTTCTCTTACTCTACAGGCTTGCTGGCTGAGCTAATTTATTAGTTCTAATAAATTTCCTATAGGTACAGTAGCATTAATGCCATAAAGAGGATTTCAGCTCTTTATATCTAGATGCATTTACTTCTTTTGCCTGACTGGGATGCAAGTACTGGCCACACTGTTGACTAGCAGTGAAGACAGCCAGTGTCCCTGTTTGAGAATGACATGGTAAGTTCAGTCTCCCACCGTTTAAAGGGCCATTGGTTGTGCCTCTTGACAAGTTGAGAAACTTGTCCTTAACTTCTCTGCTTTTATGGATCTAACTGTGTGTGTGTGACCTTCATTTTATTGGTATGGTGCTCTGTGTTAATCATATTTTCAGATGTGGAAATAGCTTTACGTTGTGAGATATATCCCAGTTGTACATTGGTGGGTTTGGTTTCTAGTATTCTGTTGGGGATTTTTATGGAATAGTCATATGTGTTATTGGCCTGCAGTATTTCCTTTCCTGTGATGTCTCTGTTCGCACAATGTGCAGAGTGCTGTCTGTGTGTCTGTCTTTTTGTTCCTTTATTTCTCTATTTATCCTTTTTGTTTTTACTCAGTAGACCTTTTCTTTTTAATTTTTTAGGTACTTTGTTATTTTATTGCTTTTAATTATTTTGTGTCATAAATTGTCACAATGATTGCTCTGAAAAACACAAATCCACAGTTAAATGAATCTATTTCAGATTAATACTAACTTAATTCAAGAGGAGCTAAAAACTTTGTTACAAAACACTTTCGTTCCCTGCACCCACTTTTGTACTATTATTGTAAACAAATTTGTCCATTATAACTGGACTGTTTTAAAATTGTCCACAAGCCAATTGTGAAGCAGTTGATTTTTGCCATTGTCTTTTAAAACCAAATTGGAACAAAAGTGATGCAAGCAAGAGCAAGTGTACACCTTCTTCCATGGTATCTGTGCAGTTTATTTTTTAAAATTATTTATTTGCTCTAATTAGTTATACATGGAGTAGAATGCAGTTATGCACTTGATACATCATACCTCGGTGCCTATAATTTCTCATTTTTCTGGGCAGTTTCTTAACCACAGGCTTCTGTTTCTGCATGTGGTTTTCTGTGTCCTTTCGACTCAGCAGGAGAGGATCCCTTGGGTGTTTCTTACAGGGAAGGCCTTCTGCCAAGTTTCCCCTTGGACTGTGTTTAGAGGGAATGGCTTCAATTAGTCTCCATGTTGGAGGGAGACCTTCGACTCTCTGAAGATCTCAGTCCACAGGCCTCGTGGTTTCTGGTGAAAAGTTAGCCGCTGTTCTACCCGGGCTTCCTGTGTATGGTAAACTGACTTCATCTTGCTTCTTTCAGGATTTTCTCTCTGTCTTTGTCTATTTGACCTGGATGTGTCTATGTGTCAGCCCACTTGAGTTCCACTTTTAGTTCAAGTGTGTAGATTAATTTTGTTTATTGATTTGGAAAGTGTTCAGCCCTTGTTTCTGTAAGTCCTGTTTGTGGTCCTTTCTCGTCACCTGCCGACACCCCCATACATATAAACTTCCTGCACTGAAGTTTACTGATGTCCTTAGCGATTTCTGAGCCTCTTTTCATTTTTTCCTTAGTATTTCCTCTTTCTGGCTTCTGGACAGTCTGAATTAACCCATCTTCAGGTTTCTGATTCATTCTTCCGCCTGCCCAAATCTGCTGTTAGGCCGTACTAAAGGATTTTTTCATTTCAGTTATTATACTTTTCAATTTCAGAAACAGCATTTGGCTATTTTTGTATGGGCATATATAATTTCTATCTCTGTATTGATATTCTGTTTGGTGAGGCATCATTTCCATATTTCCCTTAAAATTTTAGATAGTTTATTTTGTTTACTTGAGCATGCTTATAACAACAGTAAAATAAAATCTTTGTCTACTTAGTCCAAAATGTGAGCCTCATCAGGGACATCTGCTGGCTGTTTTTCTCTTTGTGCGTATACCATGCTTCTCTGGTTCTTTGTGTTTCCCATTTTTGCTTTGAAAGCTGAAAGTTCTCAATATGCTATCAACGGTCTGGTTTAGGTGCTTCGTCCTCGGAGACGCGTGCGATTGCTGTGGTTTGTTTTGCTTTCCTTGTTGCTCCTCTGTTTATGGTTTTCGAGGACTAGATCTATGGATTTTCTATATGCTGTGTTGTGTGACTGCTGAGTTCTCAGCCCCCCTTCTTTCTTTAGTTCTGGAGTTTCTTAATTGTTCATTTTTCAAACCTGGCTTTCTAAATCTCACATTTGAGTCAGTTTAAATTGGTGGTGAGATTTTATCAAATACTTTGCCCACATGTCTTCATGCTTTGCCAAAGGGATCTGAGCCAGAAAGTGTGCCTTCCACCTTCAGGATGGGAATTCTGAGCCTCAAGGTCATGCAGAGGAGAATTCCTAGGCTCTCCCTGTCTTTCCAGGCAATCCCCAGGCATGCTTCAGAGTTTCTGAAGATCCCTTTGGTTGACTAGTTCTCGGGGATTTCTTTTTAAACTCTCAGCCAGGCTTCAGTTTTTCCCAGAAGAAATCCCAGCCTCGGGGAGATGCTGCCAGCAGTTGGCTTGGTTTCAGCAATGCCCTGGAGGTAGGGCTCCCACTGCTCCCTGCTAAGAACAGAGGTTCCCTGGGGAGCTGTGAGTTCAGAGAAATATGGACTGTGGTTGGGGATGGTGCTCCTGATGGCGCTCCCAACCCACCAATACCTCTGTGGTCTTCAGCCTCAACAGTGCTGGACTGCTGGGCCACTGGGATGCTGGGCTGCTGGGCCGCTGGGATAAAGGGAGGATGGAACAGCCCCAGGTTTCACAGGCGCTCCCCGTCCTACCCAAATCTAGTTGTTTCCCTGGTGGTTTCTTTGGGGTGGGTCATTTTCACTTAATTGGGAGGCCTTGGCTAATGGCCACTCCTTTTCTTCTGATAGACTCTATGACTTTGCCAGCCTGGGGGCTGTTGCACCCTCCAGGTCCTCCTGACTCGGCTGTCCTGCGGTGAGTTCCAGGGCCTTGGGCCCCGTGGCCTGGTGGCCTAGAGGTCCTACCGGTGGAGCCAGGCTCCGTCCTGGAGCTCACAGTGGCCTTGTTTCTCTCCAGGTGTGAGGGCTCGGGTCCCTCACCTCCCTGCCAGGATGACCCTCCCCGACACCCTGTGATCTCCTCTGGCTTCATCGCCTCTGAGGGGGACTGGAGTTCGCGGAGCCGTGTGCTCCTACTGTCTTCAGCCCTGCTCCCTGAGCTTCCCAGGCTGAAGAGGAGAGACTGGCCTCAGAGGGCAAATCCCCCACCCTTCCTGCACACGGCCTGGGTCTCCAGAAAGTCCTCCTGTACCTGGTGGTGGGCAGGTGGCCCTGGAGCCTTGTCACCACTGCTGCCCGTGTGACATGGAAATGCTCCTGAACTTGAGGTGCTGCGGTTCACTCCTCTGTGAAGGGCGGCAGGGCAGGATCACCTCAGGCCTGAGCATGAAGAACGTGAGGTACCCGTGGAACCTTCTAGAATGACTGTAGGCATTCCCATTCCCAAACATGGAATCCACAGAGGCTGAGAAGTGAGTCCAGGCCCAGGGAGAGTGAGCAGAAGAGACAGCAGACCCTCCGGGAATGGTCCATCAGGGCCGTAAGAAAGGAGAGCTCACTCTCAGGACCGACCGCTGCCACGTGGCACTTTCAGAGGCTGCTGTTTTGGTGCTGCTGAGGCGCCGAGAGGAGCTTTGACGCGCAGTCCTTTTGAGGATGATGGGATCCCAAGGAACCCAAGTGTTCAGATCGCTGTTCTAATTCCGCCTACCTACGCCTGCCACAGGCTCTGCTTGCAAGTCCAAGGCTTCTCTAAAAATCAGACTCAAAACACTGGGACCCTGTCCCTGCTGACCTGCATCCGTGGAGGTGCCTCTGCGTTTCCACCACTGGGCCTGGAGCTGGATGCTGCAGTGACCCCATGGGTCTCCAGGCTGCAGCCACCGGGAGCTTCAGGGAGCCCCCCGCCCCGCGGACCCTGGTTAGTTCCAAGTCACAGCCCCCAGCCCATGTCTGTCTGACCTTGTGGATCTCAGTGCAGGATGGTACTAGGTGCCACTGTTCAGGACCAGAATTCCGCCACCAGAAAGGAAATTCCCTGCACAGTGCCCTTGTCACTCGACCGCATGGCCTCTCATGCTCCCCGCGCTGCGGAGGCCATCATGGTGCCTGTGGTGAGTGCCCATCCCCACTGTCCCCACAGGGAGGCCTGTGGAGGGCAGGGTCAGCACACTCCTCAGAGAGGCCAGAGCTCAGCGCGGAGCCTCACACGCTGGACACTGAATGAGTTTATGGACTCATGGTGGCTGAGCGTCACCTCCTCTGACTGCCACAGATCTGCAGAGCAGGGCACACCCATGTGCCCCCGTCCCCGGTGCGTTTTAAAGTCACAGACTCTTCCTAATGCCCTGAGGAAATCCAAATTGGCTTTGTCCCAATCAGTCAGGATGGTGGGGTTTTACCAGATATTAACATTTTTACTTCTCTGGCATAAGTCATGAAGCCACCAGAGGATCAGGGCCGAGCTGGGCCTGTGTTTGGAAGCACACGCTCTCTCATGTTTTTCTAAAGCATCTTATTATTTTTGCCTCATTTCATTTTTAAAATAATTCATTGAGAATGCAGATCAAGTGTAATTACAGGCACCCACCCCACATGAATATTCCAACAGACGTTGAATGACTATTCCAAGAGCACACACAGTAGTCATGGAGATGGAACAGACGCAGGCTCATGCCACACAGGGCTCCTTCCATTCAGATTCCTCCACCCACCCACCCCCACCTTTTTTTTTCTTAAAATGAATATCACTGATATTTTTAAATTTATTTTTTAAGAATAAGTGAATTATTATAATTGATTTTGCACTGTTTTAAAACAGTTTCACTCTGAAGGAGATATGCAAGGATTTCTTCAATGTGTGACATTTATGGTACAATAGATATTTGTCCAGCACAGAATTCACAGAACCTCATCTTGCTCTCTCGAGGAATGTGAATTAGGTCACATCAAATCTCAAAAAATGGATTGCGTGAAAAGTGAAGTGTCTCAGTATCTAGCTTGAAAGATTCCTTTAACATTTTCTGTGTTAAAATGTCTGTTATTGCTTTAGACTATTAATTCCCAATAAAACTATGACCTAATTGAGGGTCAAGGCTAAACTTATTCAACTCTGAGTACCCAACACATTAAGAAGGGTTCAAAAAATGTGGAAAAGTTAGAGAAATGGGTGGATGAAGGATGGGTGGATGGACGACTAGATGTATGTATGAGTGGATAAACTAGTGGGTGGATGGATGGATAGAAAAATGAATGGATGGTAGGTAGGGGTATGAGTGGATGAACTAGTGGGTGAATGGACACATGGGCGGATGGATGAATAGATGTGTAAGTGAATGGATTAGAGAGTGGATGGAAAATGGGTGGATGTGAATAGATATGTGGTAGATGGACTAGTGGGTGGATGGATGGATGGATAATGGTTGGATGGATAGGTAGGTAGGTGGATGAGTGGACGTACAGATGAATGGTTGTATGGACAATAGACTGTGGAGAATGAAAAGAGATTATGTTGAAATGAAATATGAACTTCTTTCTGGGAAAAACATACAAGATTTTAAAATGTACTATTACAGTTAGTGTCGCCTATTCAATAGCATTTCCTTCTTTTCTGGAGAGAGAGTAGAGATGGAGCAGCAAAGAAGCATAAGGTGATAGGTTAATGTCTCTCTTCCTGGTCTCACAAAACTAATTATTCCAGTTTCAGAATGAGTCTTGAAGTCTGGGAGAACAATTTCCCATCCCTGATTTTCTTTTTCATTTCTATATAAATGTCTTAGATATGCTCAGCCATTTACTGTCCTATCTATTCGAATTCCTTACAAAACCCCTTTAGTATTTTGGTTGAACTCTATCATCTGTTAATTTGTGGGAAGAATCGACATTGTCACAACCTCAAGCCTTCCTGATCCAGGTGTGGCTCACCTCTCCACTGGTTAGGTCTTCCTTGACACCTCTTAATAGGGTGGTGTGATCTTCCCTGGGAGGGGAGATCTGTCGGCCATGTGTGTTCTCTGTGCAGTGGACGCTCTTTCAGCACTGCTCCTGTCAGAGGCGCCACTAAACGTGAGCACTGTCTTTAGCGCTAGTATCAGCTCTGATTATTTATCAATTATTTGAGGATAACAGGGAGGCAAATCAAGGGCAGAACTCCAGGGCTACTTTTCTGTTCTTTCCTTCCCCGCCGTGGGCTGTAGCGCCCAGAACACCCGCGCCCTGTTCCAACTGTGTCTGCTCCCCTCACACCCAGCCTGCGAGCCCCTTGGTCCTCGGCGCTGAGCCCTGCCGCTCTTCTGGGAGGTGGTCTTGCTGTGGAGTCAGTCGCCTTGCCAGTTCACCATTTTTGGTAAGAATGAGAACCAAACCAAATTCAAAGAACATAAATTCAAAATAAATAAATGAAGGACGTCAGTAGGCAGCGTTGTCCTAAAGAGGAGCAGAGGCTTTGAGCAGTCAAGTGGTGGCCGTGATCACATGTGAGCAGCAGCAGAGCCTTCCACCAGAGGCTGTCCACGCAGGGTGGGTGGCCCTGAGCACCAGTCGAGTCATGGTTGTGGCTTTCTGGAACCCAGCTGGTGCATTGGGTAAGCGTACCCACTGGTGCATGCTGTGTGAGCTTGTCATGATCACCATTACTCCTAGAAGCTGGTTTTGACCACAGCTGTCCAAGTTAATCAGAGAAATAGGACAGAGATTGAATTCTAACACAAGGGGTAATTTTAGTACATTAAAATTTGTAAATGCTATGTTACTTTTTCTGGGAATTGAAAGAGGACATTTTTGAGAAAGCGGCATTTTTAAAGGAGCAGGATTTGCACAGGTGAATCTAGTGGAAAGCACAAAGCTCACAGGGGAGCAGGTGCGAAAGACCTGGGGGGCCAGGGGATGACTGGCAGGAGGGCGGTCCCGTAACTCAGAAGCTGCTGGCTGAGCTCTTCTGCACAGTGTCTGCTGTTCTCATGATTCTCATCTAGAGTCTTAGGGGTGTGTGTGTGTGTGTGTGTGTGTGTGGTGTAAAAGAGAGAGATTAAGAAACCTTAAAAATAATTAAGGTCTGTAGCTAGCAGCACTTGTATACATTTAGAAAATGGTGTCCCTGCTCCGATGAGGTCAACGGCTAGATCAGAGAGGAACGGGGCAGGCAGAGATGCCCTTCTGGGTGTCTCCAGCTCAGCGCAGGTAGACCGATGCCCTCTGCCAAGCCAAAGTCGGCCTTTCCCTCCAGGTGGGCTGGTGCAGGAAACCATGAGCCTTGATCAGTTCCTCACTGGGGAGGGAGCCAAAGAGGGCTTTGGGCAGGGACCACTTGGACCCTTGAAGGTGGGGAGGGGCTTTCCCTTTCAGCTCTTAATCTTGCTGTCCATTTTAACTTTGAACATATTTGGGGCTTTATCGGTTGCCCTGAATTTTGAGTATCATGATTATTTAAGGATTTTTATTACTCTTTGATTTGAATATTCTAGCTATCACTAAAATGTCTTTAGAAATACACTCATTCCTTAGTTTAGATTTCACTGTATCCAACCAAAAGGGATCCCGGCGCCATCTCATATTTCATATTTCATGAGAAAGCAGAGGGTGAAAATCATGCATGGGAAGAGATGCGCTTCTCTGAAATGTGTTCACCAGAAAGACCACCTGTGACTTTGGCAACATGACTCCTGTGAGATATTTCATATGCTCTGGAACGCCAGTAGACCCACCCCAAAACACTTAAATGGGACCCAGGATTGAGTCTGTCTGTAATTCTGAGCTCTGTGGATTCCTGGCTGACGAGGCGGTGAAAAAGCATCCACGGCAGAGCTGACTCCCCGGGTCCAGAGCTTTGGTCTTCCCGGAGTGGGCAAGGCCTGTTGGCACTGCGGTTCTTCCCTGCAGTGAGCTTCAGGCCCCTGTGTGGGAGACAGACACCTCTCAATGAGGCTGTATCAGCTGACCCGCCCTAAGAACGCTCTGGGTCAGGGACATCAGGATCTTGTCATTGTGAGAATCATCAGCTCCCCCTCAGCGGACATCTCCATGCGCTAGCATCTGGTGCAGAGAAAGGCTGGGGACTTGCAAGGACAACAAGTGACAAGCACCCAGCTGATGTCACTTGGCTCCAGAGGACAGTTTTTAACTGTGCATTCATCTGACGTGGGCAACTGCCGCCGTCCAGGGGCAAGAAGCCCCACCGTGAGCAGGGCTCCTGGGGAGCTTTCTCACGCTGCCCTGTTAAACTCAGGAGCAAATGCCCAGGACCCCCAGATGCCTGTGCAGGACCTGGTGTGTGGCACGAACTCAAAATGAAGGAGAGGCGGGAGGGAAGAGGGAGGAAGGAGGACAGGAAGGGAGGAGAGGGAAGTAGGAGGGGGGAGAAGAACAGGAGGGAAGGAGGGAGGAAGCCAGAGGGAGAGCAAAGAAAGGAGGGAGGGGCGGGAGGCAGACATGTCTGAGGGCAGCCCCAGTGACCTGCCTCCTCCCTCCCTGCCCCAGGGCCTGCACTTCCCTCCACCACCCATCTGTCACTCAGCTGTGATGGACAGTGTCCATCTGCTGGTCAGAGTCCTTGGGATCCCCTCATTTCACCTCTGAACACTTCTGCTCTGCCTCACTTGAGATCTGGGGACGCTTCTGACCCAGCCTCAACAGGAGTCAAGCCTCAACTACACCTCTGACACCCAGAAACCGTTTCAACCCTGTCTCCCGGGCCCTCCTCTGGGGAAGCTGCAGGATGCAGTCTTCCTCGATAAGGAGGGCGATGGGGCCCCGGACCCTCACACTATGTGTGAGCACAACGTTGACCTCAGGGGGAAGGTCTGGGCTTGACCTCACCTGGGGAGGGTCTGTGCTTCCTGCCGCTGGCTGATGGCTCATGACAGTCTGGAGCCGGGTGCTGTCCTCTCTGGGGTCCAGGACTCATCGGGAAGGCCCTCCTGGACCCTGGGTGTGCTGGTGCTGTGAGGCGAGGGCAGCCCGGGCTGTGTCTCGGGAGGGGAGCTGCTGGGTGCCCAGCCTCCCTCCCTGCTCCAGCTCCCTGTTTGGTAGCTGATGACTGTGGCCTCTGAGGGCAGGGGTCCTGCAGGAGCCCGAGCTCAGGTCCACCAGGTTGCTGCAAGGGGCAGCTGCCGACCACAAGGGCACAAAAACAGCTGTTTCTGCGTCTGCATTGAAAACTGGGTGAAATAAGCACATTTTTCATTCCAAGCAGCACTCACTCAGGGCTTCACCTGGATGGTGTTGGCTGCTGGCTCTGAAGTCCTAGGGTGTCACGTGGGAGGTGACGTGCTGGGAGATCACGTGGGTACACCAGTCCACAGGACTGCAGTGTGCCACGGGGCTGTCCGTGGCTCAGGCCCCAGGCCCACCAGCCAGGCCCAAAGACACCAATGATAGCATACAAACAAGCACGTTTGCCCCAGAAGAACTGTGCCAGCATCCAGATTACATTTGCATAATCAGGATTCATAGATCACTATTTCTTTGTTACTTTTTAAATGTCAGAAAGAAAACAATGCAGAGTGAAAATATGCAGAAGGCAGGCTTTGCTACACTGAGGATGAAGATGACCTGGTTGTATCACGGAAGGAGCGTACTTAGTACTTAGAAATGTTGTCCTGGAGTGGCTCATTACGTAGACACAGCCTGAGAAGAACACCTGAGAGGGGAGGAATTGAGAGAGGAACAGAGGAAGGAGGAGGAGGGAGGGGGAGGGAGGAAAGGGGGAGGGAGTGGGGGAGGAGAGAGGGAGGGAGAGGAGGAAGGAGGGAGGGAGGAGAGAGGGAGGAGGAGGAGGAAAGAAGAGATAGGAAGAGGGGGGAGGGAGGAGGGAGAGAGGGGAGGGAGGAGGGAGAGAGAGGGAAGGAGGAGGAAGAGAGGGGAGGGAGGAGGGAGAGAGGGACAGGGAGGAGGGAGGGAGGGAGAGAGGAAGGAGGAGGAGGGAGAGGGGAGAAGAATGAGAGAGAGAGGGAGAGAGGAACAGAGGAAGGAGGAGGAGGGAGGGAGGAGGGAGAGGGGAGAAGAATGAGGGAGGGAGGGAGAGAGGAACAGAGGAAGGAGGAGGAGGGAGAGAGAGAGGGAATGAGGAGGGAGAGAGGGGAGGGAGGAGGGAGGGGGAGGAGGGAGAGGGTAGAGGAGGGAGGGAGGAGGGAGGGAGAGAGGAACAGAGGAAGGGAGAGGAGGGAGAAGGGATAAGAATGAGGGAGGGAGGGAGGGAGAGAGGAACAGAGGAAGGAGGAGGAGGGAGGGGGGGAGGAATGAGGGAGGGAAGGAGAGAGGGGAAGGGAGGGAGGAGAGGGGGACGGAGGGAGGGAGCAGGGAGAGAGAGGAGGAGAGCCAGAGGGAGAGAGGGGGTGGAGCAATGAGAGAGAGAAGGAGAGAGGGGAAGGGAGGGAGGGAGGAGGGAGAGAGGAGATAGGAGGAGAGATGGAGGGAGAGAGGGGGTGGAGGGATGAGAGAGAGAAGGAGGGAGAGGGAGGGAGGAGGGAGGGAGGAGAGAGAAAGGAGGAGGAAAGAAGAGATGGGAGAGAGGGGGAGGGAGGAGGGAGAGAGGGAGGGAGGAGGGAGAGATGGGGAGGGAGAGAGGGGGAGGGAGAGAGGGGGAGTACGGATGAGAGAGAGGAAGGGAGGGGGGAGGGAGAGAGGAGGAGAGAGGGAGGAGAGGAGGAGAGAGGGAAGGAGAGAGGGGAAGCAGGAATGAGGAAGAGAGGGAGGGAGAGGGATGAGGGAGGGAGGAGGGAGAGACAGGGAGGGAGGGAGAAGGGAGAGGATGGAGGAGAAAGGGAGGGAGAGAAGGAGGAGGAGGGAAGAGGAGGAGAGAAGGAGGGAGGACAAGGAAGAAAAAGGAAGTAAACAAGTCTGGGTCAGTTCAGCCTCACATGCAGAAATGTCAAGCAGAGGTCATTTTGTGCCTGTTTCCATTACAAGACACATCATTAAATTTTAATGTCTCATATATGAGTGTAAAGAACCAAACATGAAATAATTGACCATTCCTGCATTTTGAGCAAATAGTGTGTGTTATTGACTGCATAGTTAATTTAAAGTAAATTAAGTATATACCCTTGTTAGAGGGGGAAAGTAAATCTCTTTTCATACAGCATGAATATTAACATAGAGAAAGTTGGAATGAATCCTGTAGCACAACCATTAATAATTCATTGCTCTAAGCCCAGGTGTTCACCACGGGCCGTGTCACAGTGTCACGGTGAACCCCTGAGGGCAGTCCTCCAGTGGGTATACGGCAGCAGGGATGAGGGGTCTGGCTTGGTTTGTGTGTTGGGTCGTCTTAGGTTCTGGGGTGCAGAGTCCAGTTCTTGAAGAGGCAGGGAGCCGTACAGATGAGGAAACAGCACTTCCACCCAACCCCAGATGAGGAGCTGCCCGCAGGGCTTTCTGGAAAACTCACCGTGTTCCCAGAGAGTCCTCATCCGACAGGCTCCGCTGTGGGACAGCATGCGGTGACTTCTCCTGATTTTTTCACTGCCGTGGTTCTGAAAGGAGAGGTGCCAAAGGAATTGAAATTACTGAGAACCGTGAGGAAGGAATTTCAGTTGAAATGGCACCAACCCATTGGGTGCCCTCTCCCCCTTTTTGGGTGTGGGCATTTGGGGAGCAACCAGTTGTGGTGCAGTCGGGAGGCCAGCTCTGGCCTCCCTGCCTCCCCTCTAGCTGTGCTCTGGGCTGGTTACTGTCCTGCTCGCTTCTGGAGCTCAGCTAGTAATCTTCACACCCCACGTGCAGGACTTTTGCTGAACGGCAGCCTCATTTTTCTGCCTTCTTGTTCTTCTCTAGAGTGGCCGCATCTGGAGAAAGAGGGAAGATGTAGTTACTGAACCCGATCCAGTGTTTGTGAATCCTGCGGTACCCACGGCGGGTCAGGAGATGCCCCGCTGGCCCATGGACACATGGATATTCCAGGAGCCACATGAAGGTAACAAGCGAGCTTGTATTCTCATCTTAAAATGTGCTACTTTGCAAAGGCGTGAGCGTGGCCTTGAGAATGGAGGGGTTTCTCCTTGCAAGGAGTACAGGATCGCCTGACCTTGAGGAGCACTCATCAGGGTCACCGTGTCCTCTGTTGCTAGACGTGGACCTGAGGGACTCTGATCCAGTCAGCAAGCCTGGTCCCCCTGGGGCCTCGTCTGCGGCCTCTGCTGCGGGCAGAGCAGGCACACTGAGGAACTGAAGCAGGCGTTGGGACTGCGCTTCTTTACCCAGGGTTCTGTGGGTGGCCATCAGTCACCGCACAGGCCTCCCCGTGCCCTGTTGGGGTTGGGGGTCTGCTCCTTGCAGAGCTCAGGGGTGGCTGAGGGTGCTTGAATCAACAGTGCTCAGTGCCTAGGACAGAGGGTCCTGCTCAACAATTCTTAGAACGCAGTCGGTGGCACTGAGCTCATTCACGCATTGCCAGACCTTCTCTTGCAGAACCGCGACCCCCTCCCTCCTCTCAGCCTTTGCAGCCACCACCCAGTGTCCCCAGACACTGCAGGGACCACAGGAGTGCAGCCACCGCACCCTGTTTCTATTTGTTTCATGCTGTCTTGGAAGCTCCCCTCCCCACCTGAGGCTGAGGGCCTCCACTGTCCCCTCAGAGCCCTCATGTGGGGCTTCCTGCTGCTGGCTGAGTGGACGCTACTGCTCTCCCCCTGAGCATCGCTGTGTCCTTCAGCCTTCGGGGGCGGGGAATGCTGTACCCCCATGGCTTTGCTGGGTCATGTGGATCCCATGCCAGTTTGTTCTTTGAGTAGATGATGTGCTTTTTCTGTAGTGACTGTGCCCTTCCACACTCCCACCAACCGCGAACAGTCGTTCCAATTTCCACATCCGAACCAGTACTACTGATTTCTGTGTGTGTGTGGGTGTGTGTGTGTGTTGTGTTTGACTGTGGCCACCCTAATGACTGTGGAAATGGATTCTCACTGTAATTTTATTGGCATTTGCCTAAAGATTAGTGATATTGAACATATATGCATGTGCTTATTGGCAATTTGCATATTTTTTGGAGAAATGTGCATTTAAGTCCTTTGCTTTAACCAGGTAGTTTTTGCTATTTATTTACAGGAACTCTTTATATGTTATGGATATCAACCTTTTACAAGATATATGCTTTCAAATATTTTCTCCCATGTCATGGGTGGGTTTCACTCTGTTGTTGATGTCCTTTGATGCACAAGACGGTCAGTGTGGTTTTTATTAATATAATCTAATTATTTTTTATTTGTTGCCTATGCTTTTGCCAATAAGCACGTGAAAATATATTCAGTATCACCAAAAAAAATCATCATCAAATCCAATGTCAGGAAGATTTTTTTCTGTGTTTTCTTCCAAGAGTTTTGTATGTTTTGCATTTATGTCTAGGTCACTGACTATCTGGAGTTAATTTTAGCGTAGGTTAAGG
Organism: Urocitellus parryii; assembly: GCF_045843805.1. Lineage (NCBI taxonomy): Eukaryota > Metazoa > Chordata > Mammalia > Rodentia > Sciuridae > Urocitellus > Urocitellus parryii. Next base: position 32,316,544 of record NC_135542.1, on the reverse strand, counting down.
TAAAAGTTACACTTTATTCTTTTGCGTGTGAATAGGCAATTTTCCCAGTGTGGTTTGTTGGAAAGACTGTCTTTCCCTCTGAATGGAAGTGGCCCCCTTTGGAAAGTCCTTTGGCTATGTATGCAACTTCTGTCCATCTGATTCTGTTTGTCTTCATGTGTGTCCCTGACAATCCTGTGCTCCTGGGACCACTATAACTTTGCGGTAAGTTGGGAATCAGGATACATGAAATCTTCACCTTGGCTCTTTTATAATACAGTTTTGGCTATTCAGGGTCTCTTGAGATACCCCATGAATTTTAGATTGGGCTTTTCAATTTCTGAAAAAAAATAACGGCCTTGAGGTATTGATCAGGAGGATTGCTTGGCGTCTCTAGAGCATGAGGCTACATTTCCTAGTCAAATGAAAGCAGGCTTTAATTCTTTCTAGCAATGAATTTGCGCATGCAATTAGAGTGTGACTTTAATTATTTTTGTTCAGTTTGAAAAACAACTTCAGATTTATCACCCCCTTTTTCTGAGCCTGGTTGTGATGATCAATAGGAAATGTTAAATAGAATAAGAATATGATAAAAGTCAAACATCAATTCTCTCAAACACTGCCCTCAGGATCAGAAGTTATTTCTGTTTGATTTTTCAAAACTCAGCATCTTGATGGCTCTCGATGTTGAGCCACATTTCCTCGGGTTCAGGGACTGTTCTGAGTGGTCTCTGCCATGAATTGAACCTCAGTGGGCCTCCAGGGGACTGTGGTTCCCAGGGGACAGGGGACACCGTGTCTTAGATGCACAGGACTTGAGGGCATCACGGAGGCCCTGGCTGGAAGTGGTGCCTCCTGTGCCTGCCTGTGTGCCTGGGCTCCCACGCGTCAGGTTCCATGGCAGCCTGGACCCTGGGGGAGCCTTCTGCTGCCTTCCTGTGCTGGGCCGCCCGGCTCCCCCAGGAGGGCTGCCCACCGCTCCCCATAAGGGCACCATCCCCAGGGGCGAAAGGCACCTGTGCCAGGCCTGAGTGCCCTGGGAAGAGAGCTGGTGTTCCAGACCCAGAGGAAGCCCTGGGGACCCAAACCTCTAGTTCCAGTGTCCTTTAAACTTCGGCCTTTACACCAAGTCTGTTTCCAAGCCTCAGAAAAACATTCAAAGGTCAGGCTTGGGGATTGCAAGAGCGAAGCTTCCTGCAGGAGAGGCCACCGTCACTACCACCAGCCTCGCCCAGGCTGAGGGACGAGTGTTGACCGCCCTTCACACCCTGCTCCTCTCCACCACGCTGTGTGCTCTCGCGCTCCAGGACCTCTTCCAACCCTGGACGTATTAAAGAAACAAGAGAAGGCCTTTCCCTGGAGGAGTGGCCAGTTGGCCACAGGCGTCCCCGTGGGCTGCAGAGAGGCCCAGGGTGCACCCTCTGTGCCAAGTGTGTTCCCCGCTCCAGGCCGGCAGGTCACCTGTCAGCACCTCAGGCACAGCTCATTGGTCAGGAGGACACAGGAACAGGAGGTCACGTGGCTTGATCTCTTTCCCTGTCAGAAGGAGCACAGAGTAGAGGGCCCAGCATAAGGACCCACAGTCTTCCTGGGTCCTCGAGACACATGGAGTCCTCTCTGCTCCCACTCTTTCCACCCGCAGTGTCCAGCGTCACTGTCAGTGGGTGGCCGTGGTGCCGTGGCTCTTGTGCAGGTTGTCTCACTGTAGCGCAGCCCTCTGCTCCTCCTGCCTCCCCATCAGAGCCTCGTGGAGGAGGGGGCTGGCACTGTCCTCAGGCCCCTGCCCCTGCCCAGCAGCTCTGGGCTCTCCCTACCTGTTTTCCCCGCCAGGTGTTCCCTTTCTGCCTACTGCGCTGGCCTCGGGTAGCACCTCCATTGTAGAAGGACTTTGGGGCTTGCTCTGGCAGAAGTAAAAGTGCCATGGAGCACGATTCAGGCTGCCAGAGCTCCTTGACCTTCGAGGCCTGAGAGCCACCAGCCCCGCGCTGTTGCTCCTGCAGCTGCAAAGAGCAGAGCCACACCCCACAGCCCACTGCCACGCCAAAGACTTTACCCAGAGGGAAATCAGGGTCTTTTCCCTGAAAACCTTCACAAATCATGTTCTGAATGGTGACTATTTTAAAGAAAATGGGTCACATGTCCAGGACTGGGCATGTGCTGAAATAGCTCCAACTCCATCCATCTGTGTTCTTTAACCCTTTGGAGAGAATTTCTTAAAAACAGACTCTAGACTTAGCCCTGAGCTGCCAGTGACATTTGGGCAAATCACTCAAAGCCTTAGTTTATTTTTCTGTAAAATAGGGATAGACAGGCAAAAAAAGTTCAAATGAGATGTAACATGAGTCCAGTGCATGCATCCACACAGAGCCGATTAGGCGGCAGGACACTCACTGGTTGCCAAGCGTGGCCCTGTGCCGCAGTCTGGCTGGGCACAAAATAACCCAGCAGCCACAAGGCACTTGTAGGTTCAAAACAGGAACTCCTTTATTATCAGACCTCCAGGAACACCACCAACCGGAAATCCCTCCTCCTCTGGCACTTCCCCAACCAACTGGAACTCTCCAGGAACTCTCCAGGAATCCCAAGTGAGAACTCCAAAGTAGCAGCCCAGGTGGACAGCAGGGGTCTAATATACAATTGAATACACAGCTTAACATAACCATCATCATCTCAATGGCTCCTTAGCCTCAACCACTCCTCTCTCAACCACTCCTGGCAAAAATGCCCTGTGTCATTCCAACTCACTGTGGCTCTCAGCAGCCCTGAAAGTGCCCTTTACCTAATTTCCTCATTGAAACCCTGTGAAGTCTGTGCTCTTCCAATTCACATCCATATCCATAATTGACATCTGAGCAATGAACGTGCAGAGAAGTTAGTCGTCTGCTCTCCACTTAGTAGATGGCCCGCGTGGGCTCTACTCTAGGCAAGCAGTTTACTTTCCAATCACCATGAGCTGCCTCTACCACTTCTGCAAGGCCATGGGCAGAGAGTGACTTTATTATTGCTGTGTCCATTTCTGTGATATATAACATGGTGTGCATACCTAAAGCACTGTGCAGACACACACAAAGCATTTGTAAACTGCTAAATCCAGTGACTTCACTTAACAATGCAAAAGCCATCAGTGTGGCTTTAAGATATCATCACATGCACATGTCTTTGCCCAAAAAACAGCCAAACAATTTAGAGCCGTGCTCTGTGGAGACCATCCCCACATCAAGAAAGACACTCTTCCCTCATTCTCACGGTGATCCCCCTGGATTGCTTCCCTGATTATTTTCTGAATTTGTTGCTCTCCTTTATAACAATATTCATTACAACAGGATGCTATAAAATATTCCAGTTAGTTAGAATGAATCAGATTGTTTGAGATTTGACTTTTCTGGAGTTCAGCTTAGGAAACAGTAGAAACTTGCACTTCTCCTGACGTCATCATCCAAGTTGTGGGACACCAGGCTTTTGGAAAGTAAGGTACCAATCACCCATATCTGCCCTCCTATCCTGGAATGTGGTAAAACTGCACACCATGAAATTTCTTTCCTCCCAACTGAGCACAATTTCCTGCAGCCAGTAGGTGTCTGATAAAAGCAAGGTGGGAAGTGGGTGAGGTCCTTTGAGACCTTGGATCCAGCGGGGACTCGGCTCCAGGGCAGTCATGGGCTGCAGAGGGTCCACCTGGGCCAGGCAGGGAGCCCCAGGGATGCACTGTCTCTGCAATGCCGATCTCCTCCTGCAGTGGGCATGGAGAACACAGCTCCTCTCAGGGCTGTGAGGTGGGCTCCTGCAGTGCCTCAGTACCCCCAGCCACAGGCACTCCGGGCAGACTTGGATTTCCAGCACTAACCTCAGAGCACAGAGGCCCCTTCTCCCAGGTCCCCAGACGAGCATCCAGGGAACCTTATAAGCCCAAAGATGCTGAGAGGAGCCCACATTTTGCTGAAGGTGCACATTCAGGTTTACAGCAGCAGCAGGCCGTGGTGTCCTTTCCTGAGCTGCTCAGACTCATTTGAAAGTCGCTCTTAGGGACAGGGAGAAGGCAGTGGAGTGTGCCATGGCTGTCTGAGGTCACTGGCTCACAGTGGTTTTAGATGTCTCAGGACAGAAGCAGAAGCACACTGAGCACATGCTGTGTGGACCTGCTCAGCGGGTGCCGGGTGTCAGGCCTCTGCAGGCTCAGCTCTAGCACACCCGCACCTGAAAATTCCCTGGTGAAATCTGTGGTGTGAAGACACCTGCCTCCTGCGGCTTGCCTGAGAAGCCGTCTGGGTCCAGCCGGTGCTGGCCTGGTCTGCTGTTTTCACAGCTGCTCCTTGGGAAGAGTCTCACCCTTCCTTGGTGTCTCAGTCAGCTTTTTCACTGCTGTGACTAAAGGATCTGACCAGAACAACTAGAGAGAGAGGAAATTTATTATTTGTAAATTTCAAATAAATAATAAATTTATTTGAGGGCTCACAGTTTCAGAGGTCTTAGTCCATAGAAGGCCAGCTCCATTTCTCAGAGCTCGAGATGAGGCTGAACAGTATGGACGAGTGTGTGGCAGAGGGAAGCAGCTCACATCACAGTGATCAGGAATAGGTACCCAAAGCCATGCCCTCATTCCCACCTCCTCCAGCCACACCCACCACTTGAATCCCCACTCAGTGAATCCCATCAGGGAACTGAGTCTCTGATAATCCATCATGTCTGCTCACACTGAGCCTTCTTGCATTGTCTCACAGGTGAGCTAAGGGGGACCCTCCCATCCAGATCACAACACCAGGTCTTAGCTTTTGTTGGACGGAGAGGCAGTGCTGTCTGATCCATGAAGAGTCATTGCCAGTCTCTTGGGAGGATGTCCTGCTTCAGTCCCTAGTGACAGCAGCTATAGAAACCTCTGAGCTTATATCAACTCCTTTTATGGGTAGTTGACCAAATTCTATCACAAAAAGGTAATGTTTTCAACTTTCAGATTTTCTGCCCCTAAAAAGAAACTTCAGTATTCTGAGCCTTGTACAAAGCAGTTTCTATAGATATCTGCCAAAGAACACCGACGTTGAGTGATGCGTGACCCTCATGGCTCCCTGCAGGATCCGCACACAGCCCCTGCCTTGGTGGTGCCTTTGGGGTGGGGCAGTTGTCCCCAGGGAGCCATCTTCCTTGGCCTCCTGCACATATTCTAAGTGACCGCAGCACGGCCACACTGGCCTTGACCTCACAGGGAGCTCTGTAGATGTGGAAACCCAGCCCAGGTACACTCAGAGATAGAAAGGAAAAGAACTTCCCAAAGCTGCCTGAGTGAGGGTCCAGGATCTGAGGTCCTCTGACTTCAATGTGATGCCGTAGAAGAGCGGGTGAGTCCTCTCCAACCACCGCGCTCTCAAGACAGCGTGGAAGACAGGAGTCTGGGTGCAGGTTCTAGCTCCAACCGCCCTCGCGAGCCAACAAGAAAGAGCCCCACTAGAACAGAGCGCACGGTGGATGTAGGGACTTAACAACAGGCCAAATGTCACAGCAGCAGAGCTGGAACCGGCAAAGGCACCAGAGACCCAGGGAAGGTGCACTGGGTCTTCCACTAGCAAGAGCTCCATGTGTCCCCTGTGCAACCCCAGCTGGGCTCCACTGCCCCAGCCCGGTTCCCCAGCCCAACACGGGTACTGGGAGACAGTGCTGAGCTGGGGGTGACCGTCAGCAGTCCTCAGTACACCTGGGAAGGACGCACCACCTGCAGGAACTCTGCCTGGACACGCTTCTGTGCAGAATGCAGGCAGGGCCAGGCGAGAGACAATGCCCTCTTATACTGTCCAGACAGCCACCCCACTGACCCCAGACTTCCCCTGGTCCCCACCTGGCTCACCCTGAGCAGCCGTGGTCTTGGGCCTGGATCTCTAGGGGCCTGCTTTCCTCCTCTGCATATCAGGGACTTTACCCTCCCAGGGCGGAGGTGAGCACTGGGGGCTTTTCAATGGCACCTGTCTCAGGTAGGCCTTGAGAAGTGTGGCTACTTCACGGAGTCTCATTGGTAAGAGCAGGTTCTGCAAACCGCGTCAACATTCATACGCTGTGTTCAAGTCGTGAAACACTCTGACTTTTTAAGGGGGGGTATTATACAAGCCCACCCTATCCCAAGG